>NC_058132.1:676460920-676519201 GCF_016433145.1 Gracilinanus agilis
CGCATGGGTCGGGGTGGACATGATTGAGGGTGTGGACTCGAAACTACCACACCAATGCAACTACCAACAATTTGGAAATTGGTCTTGATCAAGGACACATGACAAAACTAGTGGAAATGGGCATTGGCCATGGGTGGGGGGAGTGCGGGGGGTGAAGGGGAAAGTAGGAGCATGAATCATGTAACCATGTTAAAAATGAATATTAATAAATGTTTGGGAAAAAAAAGCTAAATTCTCAATGATAATGGGATTGTGAAAGAATAGGTATACTCATCCATTATTGATAGAATTGTAGGCTTGTAAAATATTGGAGAGAAATAGAAGCTCAAAGGAAAAGTTATAAAAATAGACATATACTTTGATTTTTCCTTTGTCAGATATGTACCCTGAAAAAGATTACCCAAAAACAAACAAAAAAAGCTCTCTGTTCAAACATTTCCTTATTTTCAGCTACCATTTATTATAAGTAATTGGAAACAAAACACTAGAAAACAATTTTACTTAAGGAAACATTAAGAAAGTAGTGAAATAAATTGTAGAATATCGATGTAATGGATCCCTATAATGCAATTAAGGCAAACAACAATTAGAAATACAAAGAAATTTGGTAAGATCTTTATGAAATGATTCAAAGGAAAAATAGAAAGCAGAACTAGAAGAATCAGAATGAATCAGAATTGATAGTGAAGAGATTTAGAGAATGACTGAAAAAAAACATTCTTTAATATTTTATGTACTGAAATAAATTTAATAGATAGCCATTGCCTTGTGTAATTTTTTAAGTGAAGAACTAAAATAAATTGTTATATGTCAGGAGATTCCAAAATTAGGAAAGTTGTAGTCATTATTTTGGACAAGGCAATAGTAAAAATTGATGCTATCAAGAAAGATAATCAAGAATCCTACATTGTGTTTAATGACTCCAATAAAAAGGAAATAATGCCATTACTTAATATATATGTACCAAAGAACATACTATTCTAAATAATTCTCAACTTTATGCCATGTGTTCAAAAAATTTATCATACTAAACCATAAAGAAATCATAAATACATTTAGGAAGTCAGAAATGTTATATATTCTTTAGAGAATATAACACAATGAAAATAGCTAGCAATTAAGACAATAAATAAAGATTAAGATCTGAATAGAGATATATTAGTATCTTAAACAATGAGTAGATAAAAGAAAAATAATATAAATTATAAACAATTGTCTTAAATAGGAAAGTCACAATGAGAAAATACACCAATAATTTTAAGCCTCAACTCGAGCAGTACTCAGTGTAAAATTTTTGACTCAAGGCATGTATTCATGAAATAGGAAAAAAAAAGGTGGCTGAAGTATTTGCAATTTTTAAAAAAGCTATATCATTGAAATAACAACTTCCCCAAGTACACAAACACATTTGTGAATGTATTCACACATGCACACATTAACTGCCCCACTCCAGATAGACAGATAGATGATAAATGGATGAGTATAGAATATATAAGTATGTAATACATGTTATACATGTAAAAATGTAAGTATATAATACATGTAACATAATATATAAATACATAATAATGGGACAAATTATTTATAGCTATAGAAAATCAGAAGAGAAACAAGTGAACTTCAAAATAAAAAATGACAGAATTATTTTTAAATAGATTTTTGAAAAGAAGAAGAAATCAGGGGGCAGCAAGGTGGTGCAGAGGATAGTGTACTGAGCTTGAAGCCAGGAAAACCCATCTTTCTGGATTGAAATCCAGCCTCAGGCACTAGTTGTATGACCCTGGGCAAGACACTTAACCATCTTGGCTTAAAAAAATAAATTAACAAATCAAATATTTTGTTTAAAGAGAGGAAATTTAAACTGTCTTTAAAAAAATCAAAGTGAATTAAGAATAATAAAACATAGCTAACATTTATATAATATGATGTATCAGTCATGATATAGTAAGCACTTTTTGGATACTGTCTCATTTGATCCTCAGAACTCTCTTGAGAGGAAGGTACTATTATTATCAATTTATAGATGAGGAAAATGAGAGACAGAGGAGGGTTAAATGATTTACACAGGGTAAAAAAAATAGTGTCTGAGGTAGATTTGAATGCAGATCTTCCTGACTCCAGGCCCAGCACTTTATCCACAGTCATGTAGCTGCCTTAAATTCAAAATATGCAGAGAAAAAAATTGTTACTTGAAACTACTAAGCAAAATCATACACCATCAAAATAGAGATTTAAAAGTGAATGAATATATGCATATACATATATATGTATATACATATTTAAATTTATAAGAGAGAAAATAAACATATTAAACCACTCATTCTCCAATAGCCACAAATGAAATACCGAGTCTGGAAAATTTTCAGACCAGATAAATGTGTGAGTAAGTTCTAGCAAATGTTTAAAAAGCAATTAAAACCTAATCTACTTAAACTGCTCTAAATTATAGTATAATAAGGTATTAGACAAAATTCCTTTTTTTTTTTAAGGTGTAAAAAATTATCTTGATACCCAAACTAGAGGGGAATAAAGCAAAGAAAGAGAATTGTAGACCAATATCACTTGGACCACCAAGGCAAACTTTTTGGCACTATTCTACTAAAATGACCATAGCAATATATGTGCAAGAAATATTCCTTCTTATTCACAGAAAATCTTGGATTTCTAATAGTAATTCAATAGTGCATCTACAATATGAACATAATTAGCAAAATCAATCACATAAATGACAAAATGAAAAAAATCACATGGTAAAATCACTAGACAAAGGAAAACCTTTAAAAATAGTGTGTTCTTTTCTGTTTAAAAAAAAACAAACAAACCTAAAAATATAGGCAAAAATGGGTCTTTCTTTAATGAATTTAAAAACTGTATCTGGAACAAAGAGCTAATCTTTATTTGAAAGGAAGCTGATATTTTCTTTAAAAATACAGGTATAAATCAAGGATTCCTTTATTTCTCTGCCATTATTTAGCATATTACTAAAAATGTGAGGTATAACAAGAAAACAGGAGAGAGAAATTATTAAAACAAACATCAGCAATTTGGGGACAAAATTGTCACTATTTTCAGACAATATTTTGATTTACTTAGGAAACTCTGGAGAATCAGTGAAGAAACTAATTGAGGCAATTAATAGTGTCAGGAAAGCAGCAGGACATAAAATAAACCACAAAATCATCAGTAGTTATATACATTAACAACCAAAAAAAATAGAAGGAATAGAAAAATGCTCAAAATAACTACAAATTGCATTAAATATCTGGGCATGAGCCTATCAGGACACAAGCTGGGTTAATATAAATATAACTACAAAACACTTATTATAGAAAATAATGAAGGGCTAAATAATTAGAGATATATTCAATGTTCATGATGAGTACGTACCAATATAATAATATTACAGAATTGCCCAAATTAATTTACAGATTTAGCATTAGGAAAATAGAAAAATAACATTAAATTGAAAGAACAAAAGGTCAAAATTTCAAGAGATATAATTAAAAGAAATAGGAAGAAAGGGGTTGTAACACTAATAGCTTTTCAATTATAAAGGAGTTAAAATTATTTGTACTAGCAAAATAGAAATTTAAATAATAAAAATAGAAAATTAAATCAGGCCAAATAAGATGTAAATACTATAGGCTCACATTCAGGAAGTCAAAGAACAAAAACTACTGAGGGAAGGACTTGATATTCAATAAAACTGTTAGAATTTCGGGGAAAGTTGGAAAGTGAATTGTCAGAAAATAGGTTTAGACTAGTACAATACACCATGTAGCACAATAAACTCAAATAAACAAGAGAACTAAAAACAAAATGTTTGATCATAAATAACAGGAAAATTAAATATTCTTTTCTTGGCAATATGGCTATGAAGACAAAACCTAAAGAGAAAAAGGATAAAGAAAATTTAAAAAGTTTAAAACAGATTATTATTATGAAAAAATTGTAAAAAGCTTTTCTACAATCAAAATCACTTTAGCTAGAACCCGTTACTAATTAGAAAGAAATTCTTGCCCTCATGATCTCTAGTATGTCTGTTATCAAACAACTTTATGAGTTCTACTTAATGCCATATTTCAATAGACAAGTACTAAAGGGATCAACAGTTGAAGGTACCACAATTTAACAGGAAAGTCATTAAAGCTAGATTTCCTTTAGAAGAGAGGCCTAGTTTGATAATGAAGGGTTTCGAATCAATGACTCATGACCATTAGTTGAAGGATCTAGGCATAACTGTTGTGAAGTATTTGAAAAGCAACCATGTGGAAGAAAGATTAGATTTCTCCTTTTTAGCCCCAAAAGGCAGAATCAAGAGAATTTAGTGGAATCTGCAAAGAAGATAATTTCAATTAAATTCAAGAATATCCCAGCTTATAGAGTTATCTAAAAGTAGAATGGGCTGCCTTGGAAGATAGAGGCTTCCCCTTCATTGTCAGTCTTTGAATAGAGAATGGAAGATCCTTTGTTGAAAGTTATAATAAAGACTAGCTCAGGAGCAAATTGGACTAGATGACCCTTGAGGTGCTTTTCAATTCTAAAATTATTGTTGAAAAATTGAAAGACCAATTAATAAGTGGAATATTCTCATCCCCAGTCTGTTACCAAAGCTCCTTTGCTGGATGGAGTGTATTCCTTCTCCTTCCAACTTCAGCTCTCATTCTTTAAGCCAAAATGGTCATCTTTTCATGAAAAATAGTTTTGAATCCCCCATCTAATACTGATGACATTCTATTCTGATGCAATGTCTCAAATTCAATAAATCTAACTGTGAACCTATCATTTCCCCCAGAATTCTCCTCCTCTTCTAAAAACTCCCTGACCCTGAAAATTGTGCTAGTAGCTTTATAACTTTATTAAATCAAAGTAGTAATAGCAGAGAGAGGGAAAGGGAGGAAGGACATAGAGAGCTACTTAGCCTACTAGTCTATTGGCCACCATGATGGACTGAAGCTCACCACCAACAATAGTTCATTCAGGTTTCTCACTCCAACCAGAAGGCTCAGAAGACTTCCTGGTCTTCCATTTATAAGCTATTTTCGCCACCCACTAGCTCTCACACATCACATCTCAGGGACCAATCATAGTTTTCTAATTTGCCTGGGCCACTCAGGAGGGCTGTGCCTGTGGAATTAGCTTCCTGTCTCCTTGGTTCTTTGGTTCTCTAAATTCCTTTCTCTGAGGGTCTGTCTATACCTGTACATTTAAGTGTTCTTTGATCTTCAGGTCACTGAGGTGTGATGTTAAGCAAAGCAAAATAAGGGATAGATAAATTCTCTTCCAGCAGTACTAAATAAAAACATATTTGATATTTCCCCACTCATTCCTCATGCACAATGAAACACTTGTTAACACTATCATCTGAATCTCTATGTCCTATTTTTGCCATTCCCACTCTGCCCTGAGAATTCAAGAATTTGTTACCATTGATTGAGACTATTTCAAAAGCTATTTGATTCTGTCAGATGCCTCTATTCTCTTTCCCTTCCAATCCATCCTACCCAAAAGTTCCAAATTGGTTTTCCTACAATGATCATATTTTTTGCATTGTGCAAAATTCCCTCGAGTCTTTCTAAATGAAGACCAGGCCCAATATACTCCATAAATTTAATCACAATCTTGTTTTTTTGTCTAATATCCCCAATACTCAAAACCTTCAATTATAGAGAAACTGAAAAACTCACTAAATGTGTCCCAACGCTTTTTTTTCATGTCCTAGTCCAATCTCCAGTCAATGGAATTCTTTCCACCCTTTGAAGTCCAAGTCAAATGGTTTCTCCTCCTTAAAGTCTTCCCTAGACTCATCTCCTCAACTCTTCCTAGCTCAGGTAGTCCTTTATATTTCTTTTATTCCCTTGTTGTTCTTTCATTTTCTATTTAGTTATATAATGAATGATCTGTCTGCTACCCTAAAAGTCCCTTGAGGACAAGAGTGACGTCTTATTCATCTATAGATCCCCCAGTATATATATAATAGCCACTTTACAACTATTTGTTAGATGAATGAATGGATGGATGAAATGTAGATGAAATGTCATTATTCATGTAGATTTATCATAGGATCATAAAATAAGATCTAGAATGGGATCTACTAAGCATTTACTATATTATAAGCATTAAAGTAAGAGATATAACTGTAAAGATTACATCTTACCCCCAAAAGCTCAATTACTAATATACAATACCAGAAGGAACCTCAGAGTCACTAGTCCAACATTCTCATTTTGCAGAAGCCTAAACTGAAGTATAGGAACTCAGAATGTCTTGCCCAAAGTCCCTCAGTAGTAATATGAAGAGGTGGGACTTGAATCCAGGACATCTCATTTAAAATCCAAGTTTCTTTTGACTATGCTATCCTTGTTGTGTTTTTAACTACAAGTCAAATACCCTAGCCTCAAAGTCCTACTCTAGTACTTAATTAACTAGCTTATAGTAATTAACTTGGTCTGGATAGGGCACTGAATTTAGAGTCAGAAAGAGGAGTGCAAATCTGGCTTCAGAGATTTTCTAGCTAAGAGTCCTCCAGCATGTCAATTAACCACTCTCTATCTTAGTTTCCTTATCTTTTAAATGAAAAAATTAAACTTGACAACTTCCAAAGTCCCTCAAGTTCTAATTCTATGGTTCTTGAGCCTTGGTTGGAATAAATAATCCTCAGCACCACATTATGTTATGCATCATTTCAGTTTCATCCTGTCTTGTAGACCAGTAATATTAATTCAGCACACATTTAATATTGCATTACTTTTTCCACAAATCCTTGGATTTCTCCAGTTTTTCCTTATTTGTGACCTCTTATTGGTGTTTCCACACTACCAGCGATAGAGATGCCACTCCAATGCCACTAGCCTTGCCCTCTCTGAGTCAGGTTCCAGGGCACTCTCCCTGAGCCCTAAAGTCTCCAAGATGTGTCTCCATAATACTCAGTATGTTCACTGCTCTTAAAACTAACTCTAATCCTCTAGCTGACCATCTATATTGAGATAATATCAAAGCAGAATTCATAGTTCAGAAGAAATGAAAAATGAAGAACAGGAAATTAATGTGGTAGAATTCTTCAAAACTTAATATGCCTAATTGTCCCATGTTTAAAAAATACATCACTTCATATGGAGATAATCATTGCAATAAAGATAATAGTACTTTCACTTTCAAACAGGCTTTATTTCTCAAAGTAGCTGTTAGAAATGAGAAAAGAATGGTGTCAAAGACATTTTGAAATAGGGAGAAAATCATTCATTGTTAACTCATTTCACCCCATATTTAATGATCTTAAGAAAGCATAACATAGACCCACTACATCAAGGCAACATAAGAACAAAAGGGAAGAGCAATGACCCAGGTGACCAATACTGACTCAGATACTTGTGTATTCTTGGGTGATTGAGTCCACTGTATTGAACCTTGTTTTTCTAGTCTGTGAAATGATTGCCCAATACATTTCACTAGTCTGTTGTAAAAAACATGCATAGTTTTAAAAGAGAATCTCAGAGTCCACCCAGTCTAAAATCCTCATTTTTACAATTGAAGAAACAGATCCATGATAGTTAAGAGACTTGTTCAAGGATCCACAGATAGCATTAGAAATAGGATTTGGACCCAGGTACTCTGATTCTAGAGCAAGTGTTTTTTTCCTCTATAACCACCAAGATTATCTCCATCTCCTTCTATATTTATATACATAGACATAGGAGTGATTATTAATAACATCCTGAGCTTATTGGCAAAGAGAAATTGGGTAGGTATTCAAAGAAAACCATAAATATTCAACCACAAATGTAAGTGTTCCTGGCAAAGCCCACTACAGCTGTGCCCACTGACTCCTGCTGGCATAGCAGAGGGTGTCAGCTGAATGAGCTCAGAGCCTCCTCTGAAAATCTGCTCTGACTTTCTAAATGAAGACATTCAGATTTCCAAGATGTGCTTTGTGCAACATCTTCATGGCAACAAGGAAACTTCCTTCAACCTGGCATACTAGCATAAATTCAGGACAAGGTCTGGATGGAGGTGACCAAAGGCAAATTGGATGTGACACTGGAGTTGAAGTCAGCAATTGGGTGACTAAATCCCACCTTGCTCATTTACTGGTTAAGTGGCTTGAGGTGAGTCACTGAAACTCTGTGTCTAACTTGCTAGATCCATAAAATGAGAGGATAACAGCTCTAAATCTATGATTCTATGAACCTCACTAAACATTTCTGGCCTCAATGACTTCAGTGTAAAATAGAAGTAATTATACCTGGATTAGACTTGGCTTTTTGGCAGAGGATTCAACCTCTTGGGATTTCTTCCAGTTCCAAGATGTGTGACTATAAAAAAAAACTAAGACTCTCAAAGTGTTTGCCTGCCCTTTGGTTATCTATACTATTAGGGAAAAACCAGATAAGCATGGTGTGTGATACATAGTTGGTACTATATAAATGCTGATTCCCTTCTCCTTCCCAGCTTGGGTGTTGTCTACACTAGTGGTTTCAAACTCAAATAGAAAGGGGCTACTAATTCACACATAAAGATCACTGCTGGTGATTGTGATTGAGTTTTAAAATGTTATCTGTTTTAGTAAAATTTTATTTATTTTGTTAAATATTTCCCAATTAGTGTACTAGTAAGTATTGTTGGTGATATCTTTGTGCCAGAATGTTTAACACCTCTAGTCCATACTTTATTCCTTTTGTTGTTGCTTCTATCTCTAGGTTATACCTGATATTTAAGTCATGCCTTGACATTTAGGAGTCAAAAGAGTACAAAAGGATCTCTCATATAAATGGGTTTAGGGAACCATACTGTTTCCTCAAGTCATAGTCTTATTTCCTGTTTTTGGAGTGGTTTTTCATTTTGGATATAATCATGGTGAAAAGACTACCAGGTAGAATCCGATCCAAGTCCAAGAGATCTTGATATAAGCATTCGTTAAATATCTCTTCTTTGCATTCAGTGGATTACATACTAATTGTCTCAGGAAAAGGTCATATTGACTCTTGAGAGGACTAATAAGTTCTGATCTATTTAAGAAAAAATTAGCCAGACCTGAGGGCACATGGCTGGAATCACTGATATTGGGGAGGCTGAATCTGGTGGATTGTTAGAGCCTGGAAGTTCTAATCACATAGGGGTAAAGACTAGATGAATTATATGCCACCAATGTGATGAATCACCAGGAACAGAATTCCACTTGGCTGCCTCAGGAAGGCCAAATAGACGCAGGTTGAAAATTTAGAAAGTTAAAGCTTCTGGGTCAATGAGGAGACCTTTGTGGCCACTTTACTTCCAGCCTAGCCAAGGAAGGATGATCCAGTTTCAAAAAACAACAAATTAGATAAAATTAACCTTTCAAATTCTTCTACTTATCTACTGTTCCTTGGTAAGAAGCTAATGAGAGTTAGAAAGAAGAAATAGAGGCAACCACACTTTTAATCTTACTGCATAAATCTTAATGAATTTTTTCCTTTTTTTCCCCTCAAGGTAAGCTCATGGCCAAGCCTTTCTAATCTACTAGTGGGAAGGGCTGCTCTATGACATAATAGATTCTCCCTCACTGTGGGGATTTCAGGGAAAAGCTAGATGACATTTCATCCCACACTGCTTGATCTCCACCCCCATGACCATACTGGCCACCACTCTAAATCTAAAGTTTCCTCTTCTAATTGTTTGTTACTCCATTTGATGTCTCCATTTAAGGAAGTACACATACCAACTGTGTTTACTTTAAACCCAGCTCAACCCATGGTTACCCAGACTATTTTTCCACCTTCCCACTGCCATGCCACCCCAGCTTTCTTTTAGGTGTTGTCTTCCTCTATCAGAGTGTAAAGACTTTATTTTTACTTTTATTTGTGTTTCCAGACCTTAGCACTGGTCTTGGTTCATGGTAAGTGCTTAATAAATGTTATATCTACTAATCTATGTCTGTGTTATCATCTTTCTGTCTGTCTATCATCCAGTATCCATCCATCTGACCTTGTAGTGGGAGTTAGTATTCATATATGAGAGAGACCAGATGCCACTGACATCCCTTCTAAAACTGAGGTTCTATAAATCTATGAAAAATCATGGATCTGTCCAAATTCTACCAATTAATTTCTGTTGTATGATGCATATATAAGAGCAATTGTTAAGCACTTACTATGTACCAGGCTACTAAGTATTAGTACTAAATACTATATGAATTATTGGGGTATACAGATATAGGCAAAAATGAAGATTGTCTCTGTCCTCGAGAAGTTCACATTCTAATGGGAGAAGACATCAAATAAAAAGGAGCTGAAAATCAAAGAGGAAGGAATCCCTCAATGGGAACCAAAGCCTAGAATGGCATTGGGATGATGTAGGATGAGGAGGCTCCAGGTACTGAGGGAAGGTCCACAGTGAGAAAAAAAAGTTGAATTCTGATGGCTGTGTCTGCAGAGTGAGA
This sequence comes from Gracilinanus agilis, assembly GCF_016433145.1. Taxonomy (NCBI): domain Eukaryota; kingdom Metazoa; phylum Chordata; class Mammalia; order Didelphimorphia; family Didelphidae; genus Gracilinanus; species Gracilinanus agilis. The sequence goes on from NC_058132.1 coordinate 676,471,335, forward strand.
AGCACAGCTGGAGCAAGAATGATTATTTTTAAAACACAGGGCAGAAGGCAGCTATGTGGCTCAGTGGTTTGAAAGATAGGCCTAGAGTGAGGCAGGAGAGAGACTATGTCACAGTGAGAAGACCATGGACTTGGAGTGAGAGAAGATGAGTTCGATTCCCAGCTCTGTTACTTGTTAGCTATATAGTCTTGAGCAAATTTTCTTTCCTTTCTGAGCCTTAATTTCTTCTTCTACAAAATCCACTGTCATTGAATCATAGTACATGTGGAGGGGTTAAGGAAGATATAAGAAAACTAAAAAAGGCTGGCTTAGGTTATGAAGGGTTTTTAACTCTATAAAAATATCTATATTTGATTTTAATTAGAAGGAGCCATAGGAGTTTAGTGAGTGGGAAAGGGGTAGCATGATCAGACTGGAGCTTAAGGAATATTATTTGAGGGGATGAATGGAGGATGGAATGGAGGGAGAAGAGATGTGTGGAAGGCAAACCAATCCATAGACTGTTATAACAGTCCAGGCATGGGAAGATGAAGGACTATATCAGGGTGGTAGCACTATCAGAGAAGAGAATGTATATTTGAGAGATAATTCAAAGGTGAAATAGAGAGGCCTTGGCAACATATTAGATATGGAGGATGAGAGAGGTATTGAGAGGTTGAAGTATAAACCTAATTTGTACTGGGAAATACTAGGAGCACTGAGAAAATAATAGTTCCCTTAACAGCCACATAGAAGATTAGAAGTGAGGGTTGGAGGGTAAAGGAGGAAAGGAAGAAAATGAGTTTGGCTTTGGTCATATAAAATTTAAGATTTCTATAGGACATACAATCCAAGATACATAATAGGCAGTTGGAGGTATGAACCTTCAAATCATTAGAGAGGTTAAGGTTAAGGCTGGATAAGTGGATTTGAGAATCATTAGCAAAGAGATCATGATTGAATCCATGGAAGATGGTGAGATCACTAAGTAAACTAGTATTGAAGGAAAAAGGAAGAAGACCCAGGACAGAGCCCTCTAGGACCCCTGTGATTAGTATGTGATTAGTATGCCTGACTTGGCTGAAGATCCAGCAAAGGATACAGACAAGGATCAGCTAGATAGGTAGGAAGAAAACCAGGAGAGAATGGTGTCCCAAAAACCTAGAGAGAAGAATGTATCAAGGAAGAGAGGATATAGAGATATTCCCTTAACATTCTGACTGAGTTGTATTTTTATTTTATATATAACCATATATATGATATGTAACAATAATATTACATAGGATTTGTCACAAGTATGTAAAAATTATAATAAATATGCTTATCCAAGAGAAACACATTTTCACATTAACTATATCTAAAAATCTGTCACATTTTCCCCTTATCTCCTACCCCTCTCCAAGGCAAGTAACATTATATATATATGCACATATATATATACACATATACATATATACACATACATACATATATGTATATATAAGTAATTATATGATACCTATTTCCTTGTTCATCATGTTGTAAAACAAGACACCTATTACTTGCACTAAAGAAAAATTCATGGAGGAAATGAAGCAAAGAATGATTGGTGTACTTCTTATAAGAGCCATCTCCTGATTACCTAAGTTCACAGTTGATCCATCAAGCAATGAAAGAAAAAGCATTTTTGAAGTGCCTACTCTGTGTCAGGTAGCATGCTGGGTATTGCTGATAAAAACACAAGGAATGAAGCAATTCCAGTTCTCAGGGAATTTACATTATACACTTAAATCATATCCCCATATTGGAATCAATGCCAATATATTTTGTATATGTAATATATTTATTTACCTACCTGTGTACATACTGCATCTACCCAATAGAATGTAAACTTGTCAAGGGCAGCAATTCTTTTTGCCTTTCTTCATATCACCACACGATAACACAGTGCCTGCCACAGAGTAAATGTCTGATAAATGTTTACTGGTTGATAAATTTATTGTTTAATTGATTGATAATCTGATATTGCCCTTGTTTGCCATCTCTCTTTGGTAATAAAATCATGTCAGCTGGTTAAGATAATGTCTGATATATTTGGGACTTCATTGCAACAGCCATTCTAAATGTATTTTACATCATTCTACTCCCAGTAGTATGGAAACAGAAGGAGTACATATTAGGTCAGGAGCTGTCATTTATTTTATTCCTTTCCTGGGCTGCCAGAATCAAAGTATCAATCAATCACCCAGTGGCCAACCTAATAGTCATGAAGTCCTCTGTTTTCTGGGATCATGAGCAAAGACTATTTACAGTATAGTAGGTCTTTGAATACATTGCCTCAGAGACCTATGACCATCCCCATGACACAAGGAGGCATCAGATTTGGATTAAATGACCACATTTTATTCCATTTATTGGCAGATATTTGTGAAAGAAATTGGGGTAGACTGTAGATTTCTGAATAAGGCCAAGGTCTAAGTAGCAATTTTTCCAGGGGTGTAAAACTAGCCCCACAATAATCTTCTTAGAGAAATATTCTTCTTATCCCCATTTGGGCAATGAGGAAGCTAAAGCTGAGAGAAATTAATTTTTTTCCCAGGGTCACACAGCAAGTATGTATTGAAAGTGGCTATTGAACCAAGATTTTTCAAGGTGTTTTATCCAATAATGATAAGGAGAGTAATTAGCCCAGGAAGGCAGAGTTGGTATAAATTTTCTGAGTAATTCTAAGTCTTAGAAGTTAAAGTGAAGGGGAGACATGTAAAGGCAGTTGAAAAGTGACTTTAAACTGATTGGTGCAGGGAGAGCAAGCAAGGAGATCCTGACAAATGAGTGAGATTAGGTTAGACAGGGTAGGCTGATAAAAGAAACTTGAAGCTTATAATCAGGAATTTAGATTTGATGGAAACCACAGTGGAGAGCCAATGGGGGGTTGGAGCAGCTCAGTGAATGACATTTAACTAACACAAGTTACTGAGAAGGAAAATAGCGCTGGCATTTTGGATTAATAGAAGGGAAGTTGGTGATCTGGAGGCACATAAGGAGAAAAAATAAAAAGAGAGGTGACCTGAGACTGAAATGAAAAACTTTAGGAAAAATGGAGAAGTGTGATTATGAACTGTGCTATTTAGAAATATGCAGGTCTGATAATAGATTAGATTTGGAAGGTCAAGAAATAACATGCCATAAAAGAGTCTGACATGAAGAAGCCATTTCTTCAATTTATCCACCCATCTATCCATTCATTCATCCATCACTGGCCAAAAATTTACTAAGCACCTTCTATTCATGATGGATTGGGGTGGGGAACAAAAAAGTAAATACATATATAGTGGCCTCTTCCTTCAGAAGTATAAAGAAGTGTAAGGAAGACAAGACACAGAAACAAATGAGAATGTGGTAAATTCATTAGAGAAATACTCTGTGCCTTAACACCAGCTGAAGAGGCTAAGATCTATTATTTACTTTTATTTCTTTCCTAGGCTGCCACAATTCAAGAATCAGTCACCCAATGGCCAAAGTAATGGTCATGAATTTCTCTGTTCTAAGCTGGTTGGACAGGAGGCTGTCATTTTCTTGGACCATAGTACTTATGTATAATTTTGAAAGATAGATTGATTCCAATTGGAGGTGGAAAGAATGTCAAGGGAGACTTTTTCGTTTGTTTTTATTATTAGTTTTCTAATAACATTTCAAAATAAATTTTAACATTTTCAGAAATTTTGAATTTCAAATTTTTCCTCCTTTCCTCTCCCCTCTCCTCTCTTTGAAAAGGCAAGCAATTTACTATAAATAATACATGTGTAGTTGTACAAAACCTATTTCCATTGTAGCCATGTTGCAAAAGAAAATTAGATTACAAAAGAAAACAAAAATTTTAAAAATAATATGATTTGGTATAAAAACTCTCTGGAGGTAGATAGAATTTTTCATTTTGGATCCTTTGGAACTATCTTGAATCAGCCTCAAACAGAATTGATAAGTCATTCACAGATGATCATATCAAGGAATACTTCAAATCTCTTTTGAGTTGAGTCTTGCCAGCTAAGTAGGATGTCATGTTTAGTGATGGAAGGTCACAGGGAATCTGGGTGTAGAGATACTCTGAACATGAGAAAGAACATAAAAAAGCAAATATGGAAAATGATGAGAAATGTATGTTGCACACCTAATAGCTCATTTACCTTAAGCATAAAGTAAGGGAGATAGAGAGTAATGGGAAGTGTACATGGACTGTAGGTTGTAGCTGTATTGTGGGAGATCTATTAAACCAAGCTAAGAAGTTTGATATTTAACTGGAAGACATTGAGATATAGTGCAAAGACCATGAGCTATAGTCAGAGACTAGAGATTCAGATCCTATCCCTGACACGTGCTACCTCTGTGATTATAAAAGAAGTCACTTAGTCTCTCTGAGCCTCAGTTTCTTCGTCTGTAAGAAAAAATGGACTATTAATAGGCTCTGAAGTCCCCTCCACATGAGAATCTATGATGCTATGAGTTTTATATTGTACATATAGAGTTTTCAGTTCTGGTGGGAAACTTATTTGGTGATGCCCAAGGAGTCTTCTAAGAGAAGGTAGACAGATACAGATAAAGGCACACCTTCTATGAAAATTCAGTGTTCATATGCCTCTCTACTAGACTCCTTGGTCATTTATCTTGCCTGTAGACCAGATTCCAAGCACCAGAATATCCATTCATGCTTCTGTCCAACAATCTAAGACCCCCACTGATTCTGGCTGGCTCTTCCCACTTCTGCTGCCACCTAACAGAGCAGTAAGTACTAATGGAGTTTAGTGGGTTTGGATCATTAGCTTTAGGTTGCCAGGAGATGACTAGGAGTACAGAGCTAAAGAGCCATAATGCCATTCCAGTCCTTTTCTGCTTCTCTTCCTTTTGTTAGGCTGAGTTTTCACAACCCAACCTATATTTTGTACAGACCTGTCTCCATCCTATGTGGCCAGGTATTGTGTAAGGCAATGGAGGCACAAAGACAAAGAATGGAACATCTTTAATCTCAAAGTGCTTATATTCTAATCAAGAAGACAACATGTACAGGGTACCAAGTGAAAATAATACAAGATAATTTGGGCAGGGAGGACATTGACTGCTTAGAGTAGCAAGGGGGATCAGGAAAGATCTCCTACACAAAGCAGAGATTGGCTTAATCCTGAAGGAAATCGGGGATTTAAAAAAGCAAATTAAAAGAAGTGCATTCTCTGTCTGTGCAAAGTATGACAGTGCAAAAAGAAATGGATGCATATAATTACAGATTTAGAGCTACAAGAAACATGAAAGGCCATCTAATCTAGGTCTTTAGTTTTACAAATGAGGTACTGAAACCTGTATGAGAAGTGACTTGCTTATGTTAAATTGAAACATCAGAAACAGAACAGAGAATCTAGTTCCTCTGACTTCGGTGTTCTCACCACCATACCACACTGCCTACCACATTCCTAGAGAGTATCCTGTGTTGGGAACATCAAAGAAGCCAAATGTAACTAAACTATAGAATCTGTGGAGCAAGAGAGAATGTTGTCCCGAATTGGCAGAGCCTTAAATGATAAACTGAGGAGTTTCAGATAAGCAGGGAGTGATTTCATTTGCTGCTAATGATGAATCCAAGGTTGGGTTTGAGGATGAAAGGAGGAGGATTGGAATAAGGGCTTTGAGAAATGCAATAATAAATAGATCAATTATATATAAAAATAGGAAAGATCCAGCTGAAGCTATCCAAATAGGTCAAGGGTTGTCTTTTATCATTTTTTTATCCTCAATGCCTAGCAATGCTCTTAACCACTTAAGCCACAGGTCTCTCCTTTATGTAAAGTCCTGTGAGCTTTGAAGTCATTTGGTAATAAATCATGTAATGCCTTGTCACAAATCATCTATTACTGTCTTGAACTGTTATTTAAATCTTGTGTCACATTACTTTTTGTGAGTTTATGTCTTTTATTCCTAACTAGATTATACATTCCAACTGGGCAGCGGCCAAATCTTGAACATCATTAGATCACTCACATTCTTTAGAATATGCCTTGTTTTTTGTAGGCATGCAGTAAATGTTGGATGTTATGAAGAGGTATTGGAGAAGGATTTGATTAAGGAAGGAAAATAAGTGGGAAAAGGCAAGAGAAAATAGGATTAGAAAGATGAAGGAGGCAGTCTGAAGAGTCAGACTAAAGGAAAAGTGCAAAAGAGCAAAGGTTAAAGAATAAAATTGAATTTTCAGGAGTGAGCAGAAAAGAGACAGAGATGAAGTAAAAGTAATGATGAGAAAAATGGATTGAGGAAAGTTTCAAACTCAAGAAATGTGAGGAGAGAATAATATATGAGGGGAAAAAAGAAAACAGTTTATTTCACCATTGTCTGCACAATTTGCTAATAAGAGATCAGAAGAAATGAAGTCCAGGCAGAAGCATAATGGGTGGGAAAATCAATAATGAAAGAGAGAAGTGTCTGATCAAAAGGAAAAATAAGAAAGAAATTGTGATTCAATTTTTCCTTCATAAATATGACCCCTCTTTCAGGTCATTGGCAAAGGGATGTCATCCTTTAAAGGCCTTCTGGATGCTACTTGAAAACTGTGTGGAAAGAGATAACACTTTAAAGATAGTATTAGAAAAATGTCATTCCAGGCAATTCTCTATGTGTTTGTGTGTACACTGGAGAAATTAAAATGAAAACTCCTATCTATCATAGCCTCTTTCTCTCCTTAGTCTAAGTTTGAACTTTCTACTATAGTATAAATTCGTTCTTTTGTCACCAAGTGTCCTAGGGTAGAGCTGTCTCTCAGGAATAGAGTATAATTTTCCAAAGAACTCAGAAATTGTTGGCTCATTTGCTCAGACTGATTTTGCCATCCTCTGTCCATTTCACAAATGAGGCCCCAAACTATATTTCATGAAGTGCCATCAGTGTGTTTACTTTCATCAACCCACAAGACATATTGACTCCAAACAAAATGTAATAGTATAGCAAATAAAGTTACAAGAAAAAAGTTCCCCAATCCTATCATAGCAATGTCCTTCGAAGGGCCACAATAGGTCATATGCCCAATAATGTGGAAGATTAGTCACTTTCTTCCAACCTCTTCACAATCCTTCAATCCCACCAAGAAGTTATGATGTGTCAGAGAGTGGAGTCGTTGACACTAAATCTATAGAAAGACACAGAATCCCTGGCAAGATAAAATCCTTTATGAACACTTGGAATACTCACATAAAGTAATTTCTTTATCTTTCTCCACACAGGTTCACAAACAAACTCACAGTAAGTCCCAACCCTGGGAAAGGGAGTCACACAATGACTTTGGTCTACCATCTCTTGCCCTACTTCTCTCCTTCAAAGAGCAGATACTGACTCTGTTCAGCCATGTGAAGAAAAGACAGAGAGCAAAGAGAGAAGGAAACCAGCCAGGTGCTAACATATTTGATTATATCAGAAGTTAAAACCCATTTAGGGCCAGTGTGTTCTCCATTCCATTTCTCTAGATTATTGAGGGAGGAGACAGAGACCAGAAAATCTTATATCCTCTAAGGTGAGGAAAGTGAGGTCTCTCATCAGTCTCTACCTTTTCCCAAACTCCTAACTCGTGAATGCTTAATTTTATGTTTTCTCTACAGTATCATGTCCTACAGTTAACATTAAAATAAAATAATCTTGTATGTTTGTCTCTTTGTGTGTTACTTTTATATTATCAATCACTCTATAAACAGTAGTGGCTTGATAAATATTTGTGGAACTGAATTTAATGGAAAAATACACTATTTCTTCATTCAAAACTTACAATAAACTGATTAGATTCAATTTTTGACTACCCTGGGCTAATGAATTGAGTAATAAGACTTGGAGTTGAAAATAAATGGGTTCGAATTAGATTTCTGGCAGTTATTATTTCTGACCATGGAATGGTCACTTAATTTCTAGGAGGTTCAAGTTCATCATTTTGCCTATTATTTCAAAATGTTGACTCATATTGAGCCTGAAGTCCACTAAAACAGCCAGATTATACCAAGAAAAGCTGCTTTCTAGTCATGTTTCCCCATCTTGTACTTATGAGATTATAGTTCACATTATACTTAGTAACACTTACCTTCATAATATTAGGTATGGCTCAATGTTCTCACTGGTTGAAATATTTTGGGAGTATACCTCTTTTATTCAGTGTGTCATCTATTAATCCTAGCTTTCAATTATCTACAAATTTGTTAAGCATGTCATTCATTTCTGTATCCAAGTCATTGAAAAAACATTTTAAACATCTCAGGCCCAAATGAAAATCAACAGAATATTCACTCATAACCTTGATTCAAATTAGCACAAAATATTTAATGATTATGCACAAATGCATAATCCACAGGCAACAGAAGAGATGAGGTGGAAGACAGGTGCCCAAGTACTAAAATAAGATCCAGGAATAGAAGGAAGTTTTGGATAGATATGCTTTGCCCAAAAGAAAAAATAAACAGGTAAAATGGGAGGAGATATAGCATTGTGTATTAAGAAAGCATACTCACTAAGGGAAATTCAGGAACCAGAGGAAGAAAGTATAGTAGGAAGTTTTGGGATAAAGATCAAAGGAGGGAAAAACAGAAAGAAGTTTGTCATTATAGTATAGTCTAGACTACCTGTATAGTACAAGAAAATAAATGAGTTGATTAAGAATTGAATTATAAGTCTAACAAAGGACATAGTATAGTAATTATGAAGGATATCAATTGTCTAGATCAGTGGTTCCCAAACTTTTTTGGCCTACAGTCCCCTTTCCAGAAAAAAATATTACTTAGCCCCTGGAAATTAATACTTTTGAAATTTTAATAGCATTTAATAGGAAAGATAAATGCACCTGTGGCCATCACCACTCTCCTGGATTACTGCAGCACCCACCCAGGGGTGGTAGTGCCCACTTTGGGAATCACTGGTCTAGACTGATGCTGGCATTCTTTCATGCCAAAAAGAGAACTGCTAATGATCATTTGATTTCTCCTAAAAAAATCCATCTTTCTCAAGGCTGAGGACTGTAAGATTAAAATTAATATCCAATAACTCCAAGTATTATATTTTATAAGATTTATTAATAATCACTTGAAGTTGAGGAAATAGAAAAAGCTGAGTAAAGAGAACTTTTCCCAGCTGCGATAGCAGGAGGAGAGGGCAGAGTTACACAAAACTTTATCTACAAAATGTAAGGATGCAATGTGAGGACGAAGGAGGAGTTCTGGGAAATTAAGTTCTGGAGTAAAAAACTCTAATTACATAGGACTCTAGAAAGGAAAATTCTATGCTAGATATTCTGAGGCTCAAAAAAAGAGAGCTGGTGTCTTGGGTGGGAATGGTAGGAACCTTGGGTGGTATTGATCACTACTAGAGTTTATGATTAAAATAGAGAGAGAGACTGACCATAGTCTGATGTTTATCCCATATTTAGGGAAAGCAGATTTCAGAGTACTTAGAAGGACAGTAGATTCCAAAGCTTAAAATGCTGCAGAAGTCATTCTAGGAGGAAAGAAATGTAAACTCTCAGATATGAAATTCTGATGATACAAATCCTAATAAAGAAGGAGAAAAGTCATTCAAAGAGATTGATGTGGATTACAAAGCTTAACAAGCAACTTTGATTTTTTTTAAAATAGGAGGCCCAGAAGCTAGAAGCAAGAGCACATAATAGAATATAAATTCATGTATAAGTATGGAGCACTTCCTATGTGTCCAGAAAGGGGCTAAATATTAGTGATATAAAGAAACATACAGGGGCAAATATACTGGAATGGTCTTTTGGGAACAATTTTGGGAGCACTAAAAGCAGGTTATGTACTGAGACTAGTGAGGAATTTTATAGTATTGGAAACTAGAACTTTGATTTTGCTGATATAAGGAATGCTCAGTGAGGAAACTCTCCAACGTACCAATGTACTTCTGCATATTCTGTTACTCTAGTTTCAGCAGGCTATAATGAGAAGTCAAGTGAAACAACATCGTTTTCATATAGATAGTATGTGTAAGAGGCACGAATTCAACCTACATTTTTCTGATACCGAGAAAGCTCTGCTACCAGTCATAAAGAATTTCAAAAGCACCTCTTGTGTGCCAAACTCAGTTAAGTGCTGGGGATACAAAATCTGAACTGAAAGCCTCTCCCTTCAAGGAACTTACATTCTCATGGAGGAGAAAACAAGTACATATATAAGGAAATACAAAATTCCACAAGATAAATACAAATTCATTTTTAGGGAGAGGGATTAACAACTGGGAATTAAAAGAGTCTCCATGTAGAAGGTAGAACTTGAGCAGAGCCTTGAAGAAAGTCATTGAGGCCATTTATGCTATCAGAGCAGTTGATGCAAAGTAAGAGAGATAGTTTGTACTGTTATTTAAATATTTTTATATAATTTTTGCATATTTATGTCTTTTCTTCCCAATGAGGTTATAAAATTTAATTGGATAGGAGAGTAGAGATTGTAGGGAACAATAAATTGCATGGAAAATGTAGAAGGGGACTGTGTCTGTGATATTGTTGGTGGAAGGAATGTGTTGATGGGGAAACTCACTTTTATCAATGCACAGCAATACCTTCTCTGAGACTTAAAAGTCTTAGAGAAATTACCTAGAACATTATAGAGGCAAAATAACTTGCCCAGGGTCATACAAGCAGTATGTGTGAGAAGGAGTATCCGAACCCAGGATTTCCCAGTTTTATGGTCAACTCTCTATCCACTAAGCCTCAACATTAGCGATAAGAGGGATAAAACATTGAATAGCACTGATATTTGGAGAAGATGAAATGATAATACTCAATAACAGAGAAAAGATTCATCTGATCAATTCATACTTGTCTTCTATTATCTTTAGCAAGGAGAATAACCTTTGGACAGAAAGAGATTGAACGACAATGATTGAAGAGGGAGTTGATGCATAAAATAGATAGTCACAGAGTCCTTAACTCCCCTTGAAGATTCCAACATACCTGGTCCAGATAAACATCTTCAGGTGCTCAGAGAATGGATGTATGGGACTACTGATACTTGACCAATCATGGAGAATAAGAGAAGTAAGGAGAGACTAAAGAAGGAGAAATATTGTCCATAGTTTCAAAAAAGGGAAGATAATGGATCCTTAAAAGTCAATAAGCATGACTTAAATGTCTGCCAAAATTTCTAAAACATGTTGTTATATGAATTGTTTGTAAACACAAAGAAAAGGAAGGCAGTCTCAAAGAGACAATGTGGCTTTGGAAAGGAGAGATCAACTTTGGGTAAACTTATTTTACTCAAGATTCCCAAATTGCTGGGATATTACAGAAAACCTAGAATTTAGCAAAATTCTTGATAAAGTATCTCAGAATATTATTGTAGGAAATATTATGTGTGATATGAGTTAGGGACTAGCATAATTAAATATATTTGGAACTGATTGAATGACTGAACTCAAAGTAAAACCCCTAATGATTTTCTTTTAGCTTAGCAGGAGGTCCTCAACAGAGTGTCCCAAGATTAATTCCTTGGCTCTCTGTCATTTAACATTTTTGTTAATAGCTTAATACCATAGCTGGCATTCTTACCAAGGTTGCCAATGACACAAAGTTTGGCATGGGGACCCCAATGGATGATGAAATGATGATAGGAAATGCTATTGACAAGCTAGGACATTGTGCTCATCAAAAACAATGGCATTTGATGTGAATAAATGTGGTGACAATTAGTAACAATTAAAAAAAACTAATTTTGCAAATACAAAATGGAAAAGGTCTGGATAAACCACTAATTCTGGGGCTTTTAGTGCACTGAAAATTCAGTGGTAGTCAAAAAAACTAATATAATATTGGTTTGCATAAAGAGAATCATGAATTCCAGAGCTATCGGGTGCCTCAGTGAATAGTATTATAGGATTTGGAGTCAAGAAGTTACTTACTGGCTATGTGACCCTGGAAAATCACTTAACTTCTCTCAGCCTCAGTTACCTCTGCTACAAAGTGAGAATATTGATACCATATAAATCACAAGGTTATAAGGATCAAAAGAGAAAATATCTATGTGTAACAATTTGCAAACTTTAAAGTACTATATAAATGCTAGTTATTGATGAGATTCTGTTGCCTGGATTCTGCTTTGGTCACACTATAGTAGCAGTATTGATTATGTTCAGTTCTGTGTACAAGTGTAGAAAGAAAAGTGTCCAGAGGACAGAAAGATGTAGATGGATCCTGAGTTAAGGCCAAATGAGGATCAAAAGAGGGAAATGGGAATATTTAGTCTAGAGAAGAGAAGACTGAGGAGGACATAATGAATTTCATCAAGTACTTTGAAGGGTTATCATATAGTGAATAGACTGAGCTCCATTTTTGTTCAAGAGTTCAGAACGTGGGGCCATAGGTAAAAAGATGAAAAGTTAAAAATTTAGGAAAAACTTCCCAACAGTTGAGTTATCAAAAAGAGGATGCATCATGCTGAGAAGAAAAGGTCTTTCTATCCCCAGTCCACCCTCCCCACTCACACAAGTATATATTCTTTAAGAAAAGTCTGGTTAACAAATTGTGAGATACCATAATGGGGATTGATTTTCTGTCATGAGTTTGGATTAGATGATTTTGGGATTCAATTCCATCTCTGAAATTGTATGATTTTGTGATTATGCTTTTATCCCCTCACCTAACTAGTTCTGAAATTAAGTAATTAAACAATCATCTATCCAACATTTTCCCATCTTTTCTGCAGGAAGAATATAAGACATTCTATAATAACAACAACAACAATGATAGCTATCATTTATATAGTGCTTTAAGGTTTACCAAGCACTTTCCTATATCAACTCATTTGATCCTCATAATATCTCAGAGAGTAAGGTGCTATTATTATCTCATTTGGGGATGAAGAAAATGAAGCAGGAAGAGTCTAAGTCACCTCTTGCTGAAGTTCCTATAGACAGCAAGTATTAAAGTTGAATTTGTACTCAAATCTCCTTGTCTTCTGGTCCAACATTCTATCAACTGTACCATCTGGCTAAGAGCTATATTTTCAATGGTGTCTTGATCTATCAATTAGGAATATTATCAAATAAAAGAAAGAAAATGATTATTGGGGGACAATTAGGTGGCTCAGTGGATTAAGATCCAGGACTAGAGATGGAGGATAAATCTGGCCTCAGACACTTCCTGGCTGTGTCACTCTGAGCAAGTCACTTCACCCCAGTTGCCTATCTCTTACTACTCCTCTGTCTTGGAACCAATACACAGTCTTGTTTCCAAGATGGAAGGTAAAAGTTTTTAAAAAATGAGTATTGATGAAGCAAAGCTGCCTCTTTGCGATTATGGATTTTTCCTATATGTTCATTAATCATCTGTAGTTTATTGTTTTTTTTTACATTTTGCCAAAAAATTAATTTGAGTTCCATGGTCTGTGGTTTATAGGCACCACTTTCTTCTTGCTTTAGAAAATCAGGTTGGCATTATAATGTATAAGAAACCCTAGAATTAAATGACAATTAATGCCACTCAACATCATGTTAGTGAATTAATCAGGTCGAAGATCTCTGACCCATTACCATTTTATGAGCTTCCAAAATGTAAAATGACAAAGATGCAACAGAAGCAACTCAATTTATTATCATATTTAAAAGGCAAAGGGGTCAATGTTAATTCTTTTTGTCACTTAAAATTATAATGTAATGATGTAAAGTCATAACTATGAAGTAAAAGAAAGAGGAGGAGGCTTGCATATGCTACATATGAATAGGATTTTCAGAGCACAATGAATTTATTTCCACTTTAATTGATGAATATGTAATAGAGAAAATGCATTTTAGAACAATGTGAACACAATGAAAGCCAGGAAAGCAATAGTGAGTCCTCTGCTGAGTGTATTTTTCAGTCTTTTTATATATTATTTTAATCCTAAGTGGTAGGTAGAAAGATTCAAAGCCATGCTAAGGAGCAAATGACCCATAGTGTATACAGATTACCAGGTATGCAAAGTCTTTCTTTGAAAACAGGTCATTATAGTTTAGATAAATTCCACAGGAAAGACAAAGAAAGAGCAATTTAAAGAGCAGAAAATGTATTGAGACACACTTAGAGGGATATTAATTTTCATATTTCACTTCTGAACATAAATAAACCTAAAGCATGAGTGTCATAACAAAGAACAGAATTTTATGATATTTAATCAACTCTTAAAACATGACCAGAGCTGTGATGGGAAAGTCCTAATTCTGTTTATAGACATCTTTAGGGGTAGGATTGGAGGGGAGAAATTGTCATTCAATGAAAAGTGTGTACATTATATTCAATTTCACAGGGATTGTAGAACATTGCCTAAGCTTGCCCATTTTCGGTAGGAAGTGATAATCAGATTCTTTGTAGAGCTATTCTACAACTTTCTAGAATGAAGAAATCAAATTAGAAAGCAATGAGTCATACTTTGGACTTTTAAATTCTCTGATGACATCTCCTATCTTAAATTTTCTTTCATTCTCAATGATAACTCTCTATGCTTAAGGCATTGCTTAAACACAAAAACATTTATTATAAGAATACCTAATTCTTTCTCTTTTTACTTTGACTTAGAATTTAGGTAATCATCATTGAGAACAGGAATGATCAAGGTTCCAGATGTCAAGGGCAGCAAAGCTCCCACAGAAAACTATATCCTAAAGTAATTGGTCCAGAAAAATCATGTGAATTTGAACCCGTGTCTGTAATGTATTTTATAAAGAAATTAAAAGAATATCACAAAAGTCCAACTTTGTTGCTCCATCATGCTAAGGAAATGTCTCTTAATTCTCAAAAGTTATGCTGATAGAATATAAACTGTAATGTATGCTGCCAAGCTGAGAAGGTTTAGAGTAGTTTTTCAGGGACAGACTGAGCCCAAGCACCAGCCAAGTTAAGTTTTGAAGGATGATCATGAGTAAATTGCTCACTAAATGATGAAGTCTTTGACTATGACAGTAAAAATGCAAAATGACCCTCAGTCCTATGTGGCCGCCTTCAGCTTCTATATATAATGGCAGAATGATAATTTTTTATATGGAGACATTTGGTCATCTTATTCTGCAGTACTGAAAACTACCGTAGCTGTTCTCATGTCTTTTGGAGAATTCTACGAAGACTTCGACAAGATCTTCCAAACTCATTCCATTGCTTAGGTTTTACCACTCTTCTCCCATGGAACCAATACACAGTATAGATTCTAAGATGGAAGGCTAGAGTTTTTATTTTTTTTTCTAAGGAAGACTATGTGACCTTGAGCAAGTCACTTAACCATGTTTGCCTCAATTTTCTCATCTATAAAAATGAGCTGGAGAAGGAAATGGCAAACCATTCCAGTATCTTTGCCAAGAAAATGTCAAATGAGGTTCTGAAGAGTCAGAAACAATTGAACCACAAGATCCATGCTTCAAGTTTAGGATGTATGATTTTAAAGACAGCTCTTTCTACTAAACCTTTATACCATTCTATCTGTACATATTTGGAGAGCAGTTTGGTCCATTGGTGGTACACTTCTGTTTTGGAACATCTTGGAGAACAAAAAAAAATCTGTTCTTTCTTCAAAATATCTTTTAAGTTATTGAATTTTTCTATAACAAAAGGTATCTCCACCCAGAAAGGCAAGCATAGTATTTAAATAGAATGCTGGCATCAAAGCCAAGAAAACCTGGATTCAAATCCTGCAGACTGACTGTTATTCTGGATGAACCATTTAATTGCTTAGTACCCAACACAGCTCTCTAAGATTATATATTGCAATAGAAAACCAACTTATATTGTTGGAGGGATTTCCTCATCCACTAGTACCCCCTAGTAATGATTCCCAGGTCCAAACTCTCTTCCCATTTTTTCTCTACACTAGTGCCACTACCAAGCTTCCAATGCCAGTGAAGCACTGTTCTACTCTGAAGAAACATTAACAAAAAGCAGTTTAAATATAATGGGACAACTGAGTGACCCTGTTAATATCCAATGGGCTGCAATGGCTCTCTCTTTCCCTACAGGGCAATAAACTGGTCATTTCAACTTTTTATTGAAACTGCGAGTCACAGCAAGGAATAGAAGGGTTTTTCCCTCCCAAAACACACAGGGACATTCTGTTTTCAGGAAATCATCACATATAGGAATGAAATGACCCAGGGAAAGGCTGGTGGATATGACACAGTGTAGGGAGTCATGAAATTGCCAAAGCATGGAGTTGGAAGGTGCCTCTGAGAGCTAGCTAGTCCAACCTTTATTATTAAAAGGACCCTCTCTGAAATGTGGGTGACCAACTAGTGGTCATTGAGCCTTTGCTTGAAGACCCCCTCCCCAGTGAGGAAAATACCACTGCCTTCTGGAAAAGCCATTTAACTCCTGGGACAGTTTTTCATCATTTGAAAGCTCTTCCTTACATTGTCTACATTTTCCTTTTTTGCAACTTCCCATTGCTTCCAGTTCTCTCTGGAGCTAATGGAACAAGCTTAACCTCTCTTTCATATAACAGCTTTTCAAATGATTCATGGGACAATAAACTAGTGCTAGAAGGAACCTCAGAAGTTACCTAATTCAAAACATATCTTTTTTTCAGCTAAACTTCTATCTAACTCTATCTTTTCCATCTTATATTTGTGAAAATGGTGCTTAAATGAAGTTTGACTTTCCACTTATCCCTATTATGTTGCATCATATTAGATTAAATCCAATATTCTTGCTTATCAAGGTTTTTTTGCACTTTCTCTATATCATCCAGGATATCAGCATCCCTCCCAGCAGCCCATCATCCGTAAATTTTAAAAAATGTCATCTCTTTTATCATCCGACAGAGGGATAAAAATGTTAAATATTCAGGGGAAAACACAGATCTCTGAGGCCATGTCCTGGAGACTTATTATCCAGCTGACACTGAATAATTAATGACTATTTTCTGAGTCAGAAGATATTGGTTTTATATTGTGTGAATTAAATATCTAGGAGACCACAAGATCCTGGAAGTCTTATGTGAGAGAAATCACACTCGTGTGTCTTCATTTGCCAGCATGACAGGCGGGATTCCTGACTGATGGAAGTCATGGAATGTGGCATGTGAGGACTGAGGTGAAACCCTGGCCAAATGGAGGATCTTGGGGTGGAGGATTTGGACTGAGCCTGAAAACCAGTCCATGAAGTTGGTTCACTCTCTGCCATTTTGGGGGCTTGTGAAAGGATCTCTTTCATCATCTCTGGCAAGTGGAGCTAACTGGCAGGGACACCCGACTGGGAATATAGAAACTCAGTCACTTGGACTCTGGTCCCTTCCTGTACTTAAGTCCGCTTCTTGGCTAGCCTTAACTTCTCTGGCCCAATCGTGCATAACTGGGCCCTTTGACCCATGTTTGTGAAAAGGATTACAGGACCCATAGGGAATCTAGGATGAGAAGGAGCACAGGGCTAGAGACTTTGAGTAGGCTGCTCTAATTTTCTTCTTTCTCTGCTTCTTTCTTTTCACTAGTGAGTATTTATAAATTTAGTGTAAAGTCTCCAAGATTAATTTTGATTCATAACAATATCAAACTCTATGACCTCATGTATGTGCATTCTTGGCCATCTCTTCATTTTCCTAGCCATTAATGATCATATCTGCCACATGAAAAGATAGGACTAAATGTTATTCAACTAATTAATAAACATCTCTTAAGCATCTACTATGTGTCAGGTACCATGCCAAACACCAGGAATAAAAGGAAAGGCAAAAGACCACCTCTTTCTTCTCTTGAGGAGCTCACAAATTCTCAAGGGGGCTGAATATAAGCAGCAATAAAGAAATAAACTATATGAAATATAAATTGAAAATAACAAAGGGAAGGCACCAGAATTAAGGGAGACAGGGAAAGTCTGTCTTTAGAAGGCAAGAAGCAACAAGCTGAGACAAGAAGGAAGACAGAAAAGATATTCTCTGAAATCTATGAAATCCTGTCATGAACCATAAAGGCAATATGGTGCATTGGGAAAAGTCTTAGATATAGAATTAGTCAACTTGAATTTCAATTATATCTCTGCCACTAAGTATATTTGTGACTTTGGACAAGTCATTCATCCTTCTGCTCTTTAGTTTTCTAGTCTGTAACATGAAGGAGATGTACAAAATGATCTCTTCCATATCTACAGCCAGCCTATGAGCCTGTAACTTATTTTGGCTTAGAGGTCACAAAGATCCCTTATATTTTTTTATGATCTCAGTCAAGTATAAGCACTATCCTTTCCAAAGGTAGTAAGGTGAACTTTCTCTCTCTGTCTCTGTCTCTGTCTCTGTCTCTCTGTCTCTGTCTCTGTCTCTCTCTCTCTCTCTTTCTCTCTCTCTCTCTCTGTCTCTCTCTTTCTCTCTCTCTCTTTTTTTTCTCTCTCTCTCTCTACACACACACATATATATGCATATATATAAACTCTAGCTTCATTATTCTATGGAAAGACAGAAGAATGGGAAGGATAAATGAATGAAATTCAGGCCATCCTTGTTGGCACCATCTGTAGACCTCTCTTTGCCAGTGGAAAGGGTCCAGAAATCAAAGAACAAAGAAAAATATACAAATTGCTATTGTGACCTTGGCTAAAATTGCCCTTTCTGGCCATCACTTGTCCTTAATTTTATTTATATAAGAGAATCCATTAATTCTAAATGATCATCTCATTTTTAATCAAACACTAAGATTTATGGGCACTCAGTGTCAATACAATTCTCTCTTCTTTCTCTCAGTTCCCAATCCCTCTCAGCTCAGCAGTGGCAGCAACCAAGAAATCTCACAAAGCGTATAGTTTGCCCAAACTTGTCAGATAAAAGTCACACACACGATTCTACATAAATAAAGTCATTATAGGAGCCATGGGAGCCAAATGAGCTATGTGAGGTGTTAATTAATTTTATATTTCTTGCATTTTAGTCACCATACACTTGCAAGCGAACATCTAGATGAGAAAAAAATGAAATGTTTCCATATGTAGCTATTAGGTTTTTTTAAATAATAAAATAAACAAACTCTTGACATACATGGAATAAAAATGATTTTCTATTGGTGATTTTTTAAAGTAATATTTGTGCTTTCCATTAGCAGTCATCTCCTTGGAAATAAAGTACAGTCTTCGTGACAACGTGCCTTTCAGAAATATAAAGGCTTCCTTTCGGTGGCCTCCATTTCCAAGGCTCAGAAATACTGAGTGTGATTTATAAGGTCATCACCTGGGAGAAGCAACTGCGCTGGGCTTCTGAGCAGTAAAATAAAACTAACGATAGGACCAAGGAAATAAGACAGGGTTTCGATGTGCATGTGGAAGGGCCAATAGAGGCAAAACAGAAATAAAAGTCAGAGCAGAGTGAAATATGGGATGTAGATGCAGACATATTGGAGAACTCAGGGGAGAAAGGCATTATGTGGTATTCATCCTTTCATCCCCCAGTCTAGTGGCTGGCACTTAGTAGGTGCACAATAAACATCTAGGAATTTTTTTTGTTTTTATTTGCCCAGAGCAAGAAAAATATTCTTTGATTCAGGGACCCCAGTAAAACTTTTAGAGATGCCTTTCTGTTCTCATTGGTTATTCCAGTAAAGAATGATTTTGATCAGAGAGGATTTTTATAAAGATCTCAAAAGAGCCAATGGTTCCAAAATGTCTATGCCCTGATCATGTTGTTCTCCTGCCTTTAATGGTGTATCAGAAGATTAAGAGAAAGTATTGACAAAAAAATTAACATTTCTAAGATTTGCATCTGGCAGGGGCAGCTAGGTAGCAAAGTGAATAGAGTACCAGACCTGGAGTTGGGAGGACCTGAGTTCAAATCTGATCTCAGACACTTCCCAGCTATGTGACCCTGGACAAGTCACTTAACCTTGATTGCCTAGCCCTTATCACTTTTATGTTTTAGAACTGAAACTTGGGATCAATTCTAAGACAGAAGGTAAGGATTATTAAAAAAAATTTCATCTAGCCAGTAGTTGAAGAACAAAAATATAAAACTCCTATGATTCAACTGGATCTCTAGACTATACTTTTATCTGAAAAGAACTTTGAATCAGTGCTCTTTAATTTTGTAAATTTAATTTACTGAAGTCATAACTAGCCATGTTGATATAAGCAATATGAAATGACCCCTATGAATAAAACATGAGAATTCAGACTTTTGACCCCAGCCATGTGGAAGAGAAGACATGATGGGAAGACAGAGAGCTTCAGGCATCAGTTCTTGTGAGGCACGACCCCAGCATGATGCAATGGTGATGGATGCTGCCACCTGCAGAAGAGAACAGTAAGGCTGGGCCATCTGGCATCTTCTTAATTTAAGTGATTATTCTTCCTAACTAATTTCTATGCTCTTAAAAGAGTCAAAGTGTCATTAAAGGGTAAACATAGCAAAATTTTAAATTGCAACATCTGTTAAAATAAGTATTCTTAAATGTTATGACCTCTAAATTTCTGTACCCTGCAGCAAAGCCCTGATTGCCTTGCCCTAGTTATAGCTCTAATTTAGCATCTTGGTAAAAGAGAAAGGGCATTTGAATAGAGAAGTGGTAGGCTCTAGGGCTTTTAATCTAGGGCCCAATGGTTAAGGGAAGACTAGTGATGAAACTCAGAAGTGAGGCCTTAAGGGCTCAAGATTACTGTGATTATATTCTAACTTTGGAACTAATATCTGAACATCTTGCTTTGCTGGGTTCAATAGAAAAAAAAAACCTTTTGACTCTGTAAGCAGAGGATGTGGGTTCAAAATTTACATCTGAAGTTGCATGACCTTAATAAAACTCTCTTAGCTCTCTGAGCCTCATTTTCCTTATCTACAAAATGGAAATGAGGCTTTGAGAACTCTTCTTATTCTAGATATATGGTTCCAGGTTTTTTTTTAATTTTTCACAAACCTAATGTAATGTGACTTGAGGGAGCGATGGCTATAAAATCTAACTCAATTTCAGCAAAGAACTCAACACACTTGGGTTAGATAATGGCATGGTCAGGCTTATTCACACATGGTTGAAAATCATTTACAAAAGATAGTCCTTAACTGCCCCAAATTAAGTTGGAAGGAGTTTTAGGCAATGGATTCAGGATGCTAGAACCCCAGTTAGTCCTGATTCATCACTGTCTTGGTTCCAAAGCTCTCCTACACTTCTTGTGAAGACAGAAACCAATTAAATTAATAAACAAGCACTTAATAAACTCCCCAAGTCCTGTTCTGGTTGTTTGGCATACAAAGACAAAAATGCAACAGTCCCCAACAAAGAGGGGCTCTCCTAAAGGAACCTTTATAATAAGGAATATAATGTATATGCATTCAAGCATATGTTACATGAATATAAAATGAATGAAAGATAATTTCAGGGGAAATTACTAACAACTGAGGAAAGAGAATCAGGAGAAGCCTCATTTGCAATAGGAGATAGTGACTGAACTGAAACATTCCAAAGCAGGTTATAGCATGTGTAAACTCATAGAGATAATAAGTAGAATATTGCATGTGAAGAATGCCAAGAAGGCCAATTTGGCTGAACCATAAAGTGTATAAAACAGAGCACAGAAGCTGGAGGTGGGTTGTGAAAGGCTTTAAATGCCAGAGTGTTTATATTTGGTGTTTTTCTTTCCCACTGAAAACTTCTAGGTGGCACAAGGGATAGTGCACTGAGTTTGGAATCAAGAAGATTCACCTTCATGAATTCAAATCTAGCCTTAGATGCTTACTAGCTATGTGATCCTGGGCAAGTCACTTAATCTTTCTTGCCTCAGTTCCCTTATCTATAAAATGATCTGGGAAAGGAAAAGGCAAGCCATTTTAGACAAGAAAACTCAACTGGGATCTCTAAGAGACAGACACAACTTAAATGACTAAACAACAACAATTCCCACTGAAGATGATTAAACCAGAGGGTGAAATTGTCAGCCTTGCATTTTAGGAAAATCACTTTGGCACTTGAGTGAATAATACATTGGAGTGGAAAAAGACTTGAAGTAAGGAGAACAATTAGTAGGCTGTTGCAATAGGTCAATACTGATCCCCAAGATTGGCTGCCCTCGAGTTTACAGGTGGACAAATGTGCCTGAAATGGGGAGTAAGAGGATGGTGACAACATAATTGACAAGATTAACAACCAAGGCATAGTGTTATTTTCTAGGATTACAAAGACTAACATTAAACAAAATGTGTCAAGTAAAAAAGAAAAACGTTAGAATCAACAGCCATCACTTACTTTAGGAGAAGAATGGAAGATTTCTGTCAAGTAGGCAAGGGAGGTAAAGATTTCATAGAAGAGAAAAATAAGAAAATATCTTTCTTGACCAAGAGCTTTTGAGACAAAGGAAGGAATTCCATAGCCATTGATTGTGGGGTAAAGGAAGTTCATAAGAGCATAACAGATTTAGAGCTAGAAGAAACCTTGGAAGTAAACCACTCTAACTCCCTCATTTTGCACATTTGAGGAAACCAAAGTCCAAGGTCATTAAATGGTTTTAGTAAAGTTGCATGAGTAGCAGTCATCTGTAGTGGGCTTTGAACCCAATTGCTCAGATTCTGCAACTCTTTCCATTATGTGATACTTCCCACCTTAAGGTGACTCCAAGTTCCTTATATTTTCTGAAGTTTCAGATGATGGAGCCAGAGAAGGGGAGATACCTTCTGAAAGGGTAAGACTGTCCCACGTGGAACTAATGCTTGGAAGAATCAGATTTTAGAAATAGTGAGGAGTCGTGTAGACTCAGTCAGAAAGAAATCCACAATTAATAAAATATCTAGTTCAGATAGAAGTGAGTTGGTGGATGCCAGATGACATGCAGAAGTAGAATTAGTTAAAAATGAAGGAAGAGCTGCAAAAATGTAAGGCTCACTTTCCATAAAGGAACAGAATCATCTAGTCACTCTCAATACCTCATATTCATTTTCCTTTCTGTGAATGTTACAATTAACCTACATGTTTCCTAGTAGCCTTTAAATATTCCATTATGAAATGGATCTGCCATCTAACTCATTTAGACGTAGCCTCCAGTGATGTAGACAATAGCCCCTCCTTACCTTCTTTTTCTGTGTGACTAGAGCTGTAATTTACTGTGGTATCAATGTGATTCTCTGTTCTCCAAGGCTAATCCAGAGGAAGGCAAAACTACTAGGTTCTACCATGATAGAAAAGTTTAATCTACATTCTCAGTGATAGAATAAATCTCTTGTTAAGCCAACCCAACTCAATTAGGAGAAATTAATCTCTAATAGGCTTGAAACTTGGAGTTAAATTATTTGGCTATGGCAACAGACCTTATAAAAACAAACACCTAAACAGAGGTGATAGGGCTGTTTTGAGGGGATGGGGGTTTAAGAAGAGCTGAAAGAATATATATTATGTCTCCTCCAAACTAAATGATGAACTTAAATACCCAATTAAGTCAAGCATGATCTGGAGTTATCAAGAGGGAAGAAGAGGATATTATTAAGCCAAGTCATGGAACATGTTGATGGAAAAAGAAAGAGTATGATCTTTGGATGTAAGAGGGTCCATGGTATCATACTTTTCTTGAGGACACAGATAAACATAGCACAAAAGTGTTTTCATTCTGTTAGATTTATTTTATAAAGCCCCCTTGAAATTATTCCTATTAACATGTCTACTTAGTAATTGACTAACAAAAACATAACCCAAATTGCATTCTTACTTTCTAGGTCCTATCTTCTATTAGTAGTGGATAAAAATATATGGCTTACTGTAGGAAAATATTTGAAGAAGAAAAAGAATGGAAAAGACACAAAAGATATTCTTTGGATACCAAAGAAAATTCATAGAAAACTATAGTGAATAAAAATTAAAAATTTTGCAAGGATTTATTAAATTGCTACCTCTTACAAGAGGCATTTCTTGATCTCCCACTCTTCCAAATAATTACTTGGTATTTCCTTATTTATATATAATATCATAATGTATGTATAGGTAGAAGGGATCTTAGAAGCCATACAATCAAACAGGTATGGAGAAGTTAAGTGATTTTTCCATGGTCAAACAGCTAGTAAAGTTCTGAAGTAGATAGAATACATAGAAACTCATATTCTGACTCCAAGGATTGGGACCTATATATTATACCATGCTGCTGCCTCTTATTATTGCTTACCATCATTTTCATCAAAAGAAAAAAAAACTTCTTTCGGCAAGAATGATTTATTTTTTGTCTTTGTATCCCCAATGCCTAGAAGATAGTGGACAGTAATGAATTTTAATTGAGTGAATTAAAACACAAACAGCTCAATGGAGAGCTGAATAATCTTAACAGAAGTCAGAGAAAGATAAACTGTTCACATGGGAGACAAAAATTCAGGCAAACTAATATATAGATATAGATAGATAGATTGATATAGATATAGATATAGATAAAGATATAGATATATAAGCATAGCTATAACTGATGCGAGACCAAGGACACAGGGTGGCTACATTTGATGTTGGGGTGGCATGCTTTTTCCCAAAAGGGGTCTTCCAACCCCATTCTTCCTAAGCTAATTTTTCCCCAATCATGAGAATTCCTAGTTAAAGACATAACAAAGAAATAAACACAAACAGTTTGGAGTACCTACTGATAATTTTACCTCTAAGGGAAAAAATTAGGCAATGGATTCAAGGAAGCATGAGCATTCTATTAGCCATTGTAGCTGAAAATTAGATGCAATGGTTTTGTTGAAATGGAATATTCCAGAACCTCAATCCAAGGGTTTTAAGAAGCAATACTCTAAGATCTGGTCCATAGCGCAGCTCTTCAACCACTGTCAGATTTTTTTCCTTATCACTATTTTGTGTGAGTTTTGTGGTTCCAAATATAAGATAGACGCCAGTATATTTCTACATAGAGAAAAATGGGGGAGGGGTTCCAAAGAGTCTCTACTAATCTTACCTTCTTTCTTGGTAGTGGTAGAGGCTAAAATGGTTACTATTACCCAGAGAACTGCCTGTGATGACAGATCAACACCAAGATTGTTTGTGTAGCATGTACCCAACAAGTGTCTTCCAAAGTGCTTTCCAATGGATACTTTAAAAAAGTATGTAAGCTACTTAGTCTGTTGTGAAGTCATGAATCAAATATAAAATCAAAAGCTAACCTTTTAATAAGTAGATATTTTCAGTTTCTACATTATCCATGGAAATATGTTTCATTACCCAGAGCACAGATCAACAATTTCAGGTTGTTAGCCTATAATTAGCAATAGAAGGATAGCAAATGTACCATATTAGCATTTATCCATGTTCCCTATTTATTTGATTTTTTGTTTCTTCTACATAAGAGGAGCAAGACACAATCAAAGAAATTTACAGTGACACTAGGACACTGAACATATTGGGCCCACAATGGAAAAGAATTAAAATAAATGAGGATAACACAAAAAGTCCAAATTATTTTCTTGCCAGACCATTACTAGAAAGAAGAGTTGTGAGACTAATCAGGGATCATGGCAAGAAAGCAAGAATTCTGAAAAGGAGGTGTTAAAGGAGGATTGTGATAAAGCCAAATAACTTTAGTAATTTATCTAGACAACACCAGGAAGCTAAGAATAGAGGATGCATGTAATGGAGTCAGGTTAATTAGAAGCAGGGAAATGGTTTAAGTAGAGCACACTGAGTTAGAAATTGGAAGCAATGCTAAGGGAAGTAGAAACCTGGGAGACTGGAAGAAGAAGATATGAGAGAAATAAAATTAGGAGACTGTTTGAAATTATGAAATGTAGAGAAAAAAAGAGAAAATATCAAGCTGTCTTGAGAATATAAATGTTTGAAAGATTGATTCATAATAGTCAGAGCTCATTTTTTAAGGCTCTAGGGAAGAGAATGGAGGCAACAAAGGCCCAAATGTTGCTAATATGAGAAAACACAAAACTACTTCTCTAGACATGTCAGAAAAACCCATACTGCACATTCAATAGCACTCACTCCACACACAGAACACTGTCAGGTGGAATCCATTCACCTTTTATTACCTGCAGCCTTTATCTGTGTTATGGAAAAAAAGAAAGATTGATTCAACTGTTAGAGCTGCCATGCAATTCCTTGCCAGACAGGACCATGGACAGGGGTAAATCAAAGTACTGAAGAGAAGCATCTTCTTTGACAATAGACGATGGGGATTATAGATTCAATTCATGCAAATAATAGCAACCTACACAAAGGATAGCTTCTTCCATAGATTTATTCTTTTTAAATAATGATTATGCAGTGAGTTTAAGGGAAAACCTATATAGTCATTCATTCAGCAAGCAACCATTTCTGAAGTAGATAAAATGGACAAAATGTTTTATGTATGTAACAATATAAAACTGAATTCAACTGCTATATGGGTGTCTACCCTTAAGGAACTTATGTTTTATTTGGGGAAAGGTGGGGATGATATGGTCACATACTTGTAAATACAAGTAAGTAAGTAAGTATAGATTAATTTTAATGGAATACTAAAAGCTGGAAAGATCAGGAAAAGCTTCTTGTATGAGGTGATCTTTGTGGTAAAATTTAAAGGAAGAAAAGCATTCACAGAGTCAGAGATTTAGGAGGACGATATTCCAAGAATTAGAGGCAATGTAGGCAAAGACATGGAGCCAGGAGATGAAATGTAAATTATAGGGAACAATGGAACATATAGGTCAATTTAACTTAGTAAAATGTATTAAAGGCAGTATTGTGAAATTGTGTGAGCCAGTGTCAGGTTATGAAGGTTGAACCACTGAACATTTTGATTTTCTTTACCATTCCACAGCAGGCCACCTGTATTGTCCCTTTATCTGATTGGTCAGTTCTTCTTAGGTCATCTATTTTAATTAAAGTGTACAGGAGAGTCACATCTTCCTTCCTTTCCAGCCTTCTTTCTGGATTTTCTCTACAATATCCTCTTGGTCCTCTTCCTCCCAGTCCACTACCATTTTTCTTTTTTTCTTTTATATGTTTTCTTCTTCCTTTAGAATGTGAGCTCCTTGAAGGCAAAGACTGTTTTTCAATTTGCATTTGCATTCCTGGCACTTAGCACACAGTTAGCACTGAATAGATGCTTGTTGATTTTTTGGTGAGGGGCTTTCAATGTCAGAGGAGTTTTTTATTTTATCATAGACATAACAAGGAGACAATACATCTCCTTGAGAAAGATACTGGCTTGCTCACTCCTATATTTTAGGAACAACAAATTGATCCCTGTGTGGAGGATGAGTTGGAGAGTATACATCATCATCTCTGGTCCTTTTAGCATGTATAGTGTTAGTCCATAATCTAATAGAAGAAAAAAGATCATGGGATCCTGTGTGGCAAAAAGAAACACAGTGTAGTCATTCCAACCTTTTTGTTCTATAAATGAATACTGGATTTCAACCCAGAAAACCTTGGCTGAAATCCTGGTTCTACTATGGGACCTTAGACAAACTCCTTTGCCTCTTTAATAGTGATAATATTACATATATTGCCTACCTATCCAAGCTACCGAGGCCAAAAGAGATCATAACAACTGATATTTCTATGGCATTTTAAAGTTGAAAAATCAATCAATATTTATTAAATTTCTATTTCTATCAACCACTGGGAAAATAAGTTCAAAGAATGAGTGAGTGAATAAATCTATTATTAAAAGCTTACTCTGTACAAAGCACCATCCCAAGTGCTATAGATACAAACAGAAGACAATTCCAGCTCTCAAGGAGCTCACATTCTGAAAGAGTGATAACGCATATGGAAATTTTTTTCCCAAAGAATGTTTTCCTTACCTTTTTATACCTCATTACAAGCCTGGTATTATTGTCATCCTGAAGATGAGGAATCTAAAGCTAAGAGGAGTTAAATGGCTTGTCTGAAATGACATAGCCAAAAGATGTAGAGAAGCAGAAAGAGCCCTGAACATGAAGTCTCAAAATGAGTTTGAATCCTGACTCTGACTAGGTGTGAGCCTGGACAAATAATTTCTTCTCTGTGAATCTGTTTCCTCATTGGTGAAATGAGGGGTGATTGGTTAGAGAATCTCTTATAGATTTTGCAACTCTGGAGTAAGTGGCAGAGATGAGAAATTTTTTCCATTGTCCTACTCTACTTTTTCCTTACATAAATGTAAAGCCCTATGTAAAACTTAAAGCATCATAGATCATAAATCTAGAGAGATAAGGAATTTTAGAAGCTGCCTACTCTAACCTTTTTTGTTTTACAGTTGAGGAAACTAAGGTCAAGGATGTTATCACTTGCTTAAGGACACAAAAGATAATAAATTTTAGAAATAGGATTTGAATCCATGCTCTCTCACTCCAGAATCAGTGTTCTATACAATACTGGTATTGTTGACAGTGATGACAATGAAGATGATGATAGGCAATGAAGAAAGCAACATTTTGGTCTTCATGACAACAAGGTTGTACATGCAAAAAAAGGAGACAGCTCTTTGAGAATTTTGTTAACATTAATCAGTCTTCAAATAGGCCCACATGGCCTTCTTCAGCCACTTCTGGTGTTTGGTATATCATACAACAACTTCATAAGCCTCAATAAACACCATGTCATCATGTCATGTTAATTGTGTAAGCAGCCAAGCCGTTTGCTACTGTAAACTGCAAGAAAAAAATTCAACATGCTAAGAATCAAAGAATTAAACAAACTGGCTTGCAATATTTTTAAATGGGCTTCTTAAAATTTTCTCAAGACATTTCTTTTTTTATTCTGGCTCTGGTCTCAAAAACTTAAGTCTGATATAATTATTTTTGTCTGCCTTTTTTCTTTCTCTGATCCAAAGATAATGCCTGTATTCGTGCAATTACATGAATTAAGTTTGATTATATATGAATTAGAGATAGAATTGCTCTCATCAATTCTAGATAGATCTGTATAGATCAATATAGATCTGTAATATTAATCACCCAGGTCCATTGCTGATTGGTTCATAGTCCTAAGACTGGAAGAGACCTAAAATGTTATCTAGTTTATCCCTCTCATTTTACAGGTGAAGAAACTTGAGGCTTAGAGAGATTAAATGACCATTCTATGTCCACACAGGTAGTGAGTAGCAGAGCTTAGATTTCTGACATTGGCCCTTTGATTTCAAAACCAAAGCTCTTTACACCATCTTGCCTCTCAACCTCTGCAGATGTCAGCCCCTCTGACTTTACTAGATTATATGAATCATATTCATGTCTTTCCAAAAAACCTCCATGAAGGATGTTATTGGTTATCATCTGTCTCTTTTAATATTGCTGGGGTGCAGTTTAGAATTGAGTCTTTATTTCCCACTTTCATTGCACAACATGTGCCCACCTTCCTTTTTAATTATATATGTTCCTGGTGATGTCTTTTATACTGTTTCTTCTATGCATATCTCTAATGGTACTATATATACACACCATGCATCTTTCCATTGCCTTTTGGGTCACCTGCAATTTTAGGAGGCCCTTGGAGGTTCATTAACTTTGCTATGATGATATAGCAAGAAGATTTTGGATCCTAGATTTACACATCTGAACCCCAGGATGCCAAAACAGGTTTCTAGAACTATGCTGAGTGTCCCCACCATATGAATGCACCTACTGTTTTCATCTCCTAAGATCTTTCTACTCTTATTCCTTTGGGACTGATATTATTTCTATACTGAAAAGTCTAATGTTTGACAACTACCTAGAAAGCAAATTTGAGAAATATGTATGGCATGAAGCAGAACTGAAAAGGGAGGAGGGGAGGAGTAAGAGTTCTAATGCCATTTATTATTCATATGCAAAGATCAGTGGACAAATACAACACCATCTTAACAGTTGTCCTTCATATCTTCAGGCCCTAAACACTGGATTATTTACTCCTGAATCTCTTTTTTGAAAAGAGATTCTCATCTTTTTATGCTTTCCTTTCTTGATGGTATTCTTATTTTTGTATACTAAACTGTGCTTAGGTTGGATTTCCTAGCCTGCTGTATAGATAGCTCCTCTTTCAAAACTTCCAACAGTAGCCACCATGTTTCCTATTTTTCTCCTGTCCATTCCAAAATTCACACTCCTCATAAGCCTAAGGCACTCCTAATCTATGTAATAATGAATGTAGTTAAAATAGATTAAAATAAATTAGAATAATAATTAGTCCCTGGACTGATCTGTCTATTAGTTCTTGAAAATGGATCTATAATGGGAGGAAAGAGTCAATAAGGTAAAGATATCTCCAAAGAGCTTATATCTGAACTGCCTTCCCTTCTACTCAGATGTATTATGTACCAAGGCAAGAGTTTTTCCAAGAACTTTTATAGTATGAGGTATATCAACATTAAGCCAGTTGCATTCTAGGAGGAATCAGGTATGTTTAAACTACAAAGATAAGACTTGGCTAGGAGATGGGGCCATGGAATAAATAGTTCAAGGATCTTAAGGACTCTCCTGTGAAAGTGTAAATAGATTATCCTGCTTGTTCTGAAGTATCAGAGCTAGGATAATTGTAATGTAGTTGTAAAAAAGGGGGGCACAAATTTAGGCTTAATGTTAGGGAATAAACCTTATCACAATTAGAACTACCCAAAAGAGAAATGGATTGCCTTTATAGATGGTGTGTTCCTCCTTCTGGAGGACCATCTATGGAGAATATTATAGGAGGATTCCTTTTCATATATACATTAGGCTAGATGACTACAAATTCAGACACTTCCACAACACAAATATTGTGTTTCTATAATTTAGTCACATCTCTGGACTTGAAGGTCTGAGCACAAAAACTGGTAACAGTCCAGTTTCAAAGTGTTTTAAGGATACACCTAGATCAAGAATTACAAATAGTAAAACTTCCCCACTTTCCTCTTCTCATTGCCCAAAGAATTCAAGTTCAGCCTGCTCGTTGCATTAGACTGCGTGTAGAAGTGTTGTATACAGAATGAGGGAAGTGGTGATGCCTCTATAATCTGCCTTAGTCAGGCCAAATTAAGTGTTATGTTCAGTTCTGGATGAAGCCATGAAGGAGTGACTTTGATATGGTAGAGTAAACCAGATAAGAATGATGACTAGGATGGGAAAAGAATAAACTGAAAGAATTTATGGTCTTTGAAGAAGAGGAAACTTAGGGGGACATGATAATCATTTCAACTTAAAGGAATGAGATGTGTTTCTTTGCAATGGAAAGCAAAACTGGAAGCAAAAGAAAGAAGCCATGGAGGTAGAGGTAGATCTCCAGGTTGATATGAGTAAAAGCTCCCTAACAATGAGTGCTTTGACAAAAGTGTAATGAGCTCCCTTGTTGGGTAGAGAGAGGAAGATAGGAAGGGAGTTCTCAATCTCTGGAGTTTCCAAGGGAGGCCTGGAAGGTAATTTATTGGAGATGTAGAAGATCTTCACACACAGGATCAAAGCGTTTAGAATGGAAGGGATAAAAGAGATCATTTAGCTTAACACTCCTCCCTCATTTTATAGATAAAATACCAAAAAAGAGAAGGGGTTTGTCCACACTCAAACAAGTATTAAGAAGTAGTCAGGTTTAGGACCTAAATTCCCAACTGCAAATTCAGTGCTTCTTCTATCACATCATAATTAGATAATGTTGGAGGCTCTTCCCTTCCAACTCTTGGATTCTAAGATTCTTCAGAGATGGTAATTTTCTATTATTCATGGACATATAAAATTGTTAGAAGAAAATGTATATAAAAAGACAAGATGTATGGCAACCGACTGAGATGATAAAATGTTCTTTATTCTTCTCCAGTCCAATGTCTTCCCATACAATTATTCATGTTTTCTACATATGTATGTGCATATAAATGTATGTTTATACCAACAGCCTTTGAATGAGTCCATCCGCATGCATATATACATTCTCGTACATAATATATGTACACTGTTATATGAAATGTAGATGTATATAATTGAAGCATATGCATATATAGCATATATTATATGCTATGAATATATAGTCATATTGCATATATGTATTAAAATTGGTGTACTATCTCTCCAATTGAGCAGGTCACTTTTTATCCACTTTGTGTGGATAAAATAGTGTGAATTACTAAGCTTAATTATTTTCAGAGAACATCTATGTCCAGGGTGACCTCTTGAGTTGGAGGCGCCATTGAAATGAGCATATTGTAACTGTTGAACAATTGACTCAGTACTCCGTGTTTCTGAATTATACAGGGAAACTTTTATTACTAGTGATCCCTAGAGAAGATCCAAGCTATAGACACACACTCACCCAATGTCATTACCAACCTTTCCTTCCAGTTAAGTGTAGCTAAATGATTTATAATCATTATAATCACATTTAGAAGACAAAAGGATAATTAAGGGTGGTAGAGGGTTGAAAGACAAATGGAGGGTATGCAGCCCTGGGAGAGAGAAGTTACAAAGTTAGGAGATTGATGGAGTTTCTCCAGGTCAGAAATACCTAATTTACCCACAGGCCTTTGCAATAATGTCAAGCTCTCTAGAAGCACCATAAATTAAAAGAGATCTGCAATCCTAATTCCAAAGCTTTGGCAAACAGAAGCATGTGGATGGAGAATTGATCTCTGACAAGGTGTATTTTTCTAAAACCGTTATTGTAGTTCATCCTCCACAGTACAATACAAAAAAAAAACATTATAGATGACCATATGCCTCTTTTATTGATGCACCAATTGATATTGATACTCAGTGGAAACATCATTTCAAAAAGAATCAATCTCCATAGTTGCTTCTTTCACAAACAGCCAAATATAGAGTACCGAAGTAATGGAGTCCAAATGCGTTAAATCCCTCCATTTCATGTATCTTTCATATCTTTCTTCCAATTTCATCTACAAATGATTTTCGGGAATTTCTGTCTTTTCTGGATCTTGCACTAAGCTCTCCACAGAACCATTTCCCCCTCTAATTCCTTTTCTGATAATATATGCTCATGATATTTGCCATATTACTCCACAATGCTTAGAAAATGAGTCTGTACTATAAACCATTGCTGCTCTTGGCTGAAGCATTTCTCCCTTGTGCAATGACATTCAGAGTTTACTGGTTGAATGGGCTTCTGAACTATTTGGAGACAGCTAGGTGGTGCAGTGGGTACAGCACTGGGCCTGAAGTTAGGAGGACCTGAGTTAAATCAAACCTCAGACACTCTCTGGTTGTGTGACCTTGGACAAATCATGTGACCTCTGTTTGCCTCAGTTTCTTTAACTATAAAATGAGGATAAAATGCATCTACCTTGCAAGGTTGTGAGGATTGGATGAGAAGATATTAGAAGAAGCTAAATAAATGCTTATTCTCTTTCCATATTTTATCCACTTCTTCCTGGCAACTCTTTTGTTTCCATTAAATTTCTCTAAGAAAGTACAGTCAGTCATAACGTAGTTCATAACCAGTTTTTCACAGTGAAATTTTGTTTGTTAACAGGGTGTGTTTGGAACTGTTGTCTACAGGCATTAGCTTTGTCTCATAGATAGCTCTGATTCTGATTTGGTACTGACTTCTCTTTCCTGTAACTAACTGATGACTTGACTGTATAAAGAGAGGCTAATACTGAACAAAAATAAAACCTCCATTTCATAAATAGTTGCTTCCCATCTTTTAATTTTTTGTGAAGTCATTTGTCACTAACCATGTCTAGGATGAATACCACCATACACTGCAACAATCCCGTGAGGTAGAGCCTATTATTATCCTCACTTTACAGATGAGGAAACTGAGACTCCCAGTAAATAAGTAATCAAGAGGTAATATAGGTAATAAGTATCTGAAAGGAAATGGAGAGGGAAAGAAACAAACATTTATTAAGGACCTAGCCATGTCCTAGACACTGTGTTAAATGCATTACATATACTACTTCATTCAATCCTCACAACAACCCGAGGCATGAATAATTATGATCTCCTGTTTATAGTTGAGGAAACTGAGACAGGTGGTGTTAAATGCATTACACATATTTCTTCGTCCAATCCTCACAACAACCTGAGCCATATATCATTATGATTCCCTGTTTATAGTTGAGGAAACTGAGGCAGGCAGTGTTAAATGCATTACACATATTACTTCATCCAATCCTCACAACAACCTGAGCCATGTATAATTATGATTCCCTGTTTACAGTTGAGGAAACTGAGGCAGGCAGTGTTAAATGACTGGTCCTGGGAAATATATCTAGTACTTGAGGCTAGATATGAAATCAAATCTTCCTGACTCCAGTCTAGTCTGATTCTTATCCACTGCATCACCTGGCTCAGGTAGAATATGAACCCAAATTTCCTGACCCCAAATGTGATGAATTATCTGTTTGTTCTTTGATAACCTGTAGTGGGCATATGGATAAAAATGTCAAACATGATCTGCCTAGCTCATAACCTGTCTTGTTGTAGACTATTCCAAAATTTCAATGTTGCCTGCCCCCAGTGGATGGCATATTATCTTTTGGGGAAATTGCGGAAAACAGGTACATTTTATTAAATTTTTTATCCCATTCAACTATTTACTTTCCTCTATGTATATTGCCTGCCCCTCTATAAAAAGAAACTTTTAAGAAGTCAGGGAATGTTTCATGATTATTTTGTATTCCCAAGACTTATTATCATGTCTGGTATGCTGTAGGGGCTCAATAAATGTTTGTTGAATTGAAGTCAAAAGCATCTAGGGAGAGTCTCTCACGCAATTTTCTGGGGTGCTCTCGCTCGTGACCGGCTGCCGGAGAGCTCAGTGACTTTCTCGAGCCTGTCACACGCCGTTCTCCAGTAATCCATCAATTTCAGACGGCCAAAGAACAAATGTGTGAATGATGATACGGTAATGGGGATTTAACCTGGGTATCAATTATCCTGGACTCAGCAAATCCCAAGTGCTGCTTATCTGAAAGAAGGAGGGCTTTTGCTGCCTTCAGGATAGCTTTATTAGGTGTTGGAGTAGAAACATTAAAACACACGCACACACAGGCACATACCCCAAAAGCACAGGCACCTTGACTCTTGGAGTAATGGAAGTACACTTCAGGGTGGGCGCTGCCTTTTGCTGCTGTTGAATTTCTGTCAGAAAACTAATAAATTTGATTCATTTTCTTTGGAAGAACGTCTATAAATAGACCCATACAACAATAAATACTTAGTAGATTATGTGGCTGTAGTTCCTCATAGTCATTTGAAATGAGCCTTCAGTGAGAGAGTTTGAGGCTAATGTAATTATTATTTCCTCTGCAGGCAAGACATCGCTCCTCTATGACTTTCCAAATGCCCTTTTAAACTCAGGGAGAAGGTAAAGTTGCTCCTTTATCAAGTCAATGCCCTCAGGAAACATTTCCCTTTATGAGATTTCCCAAAGTGCTCTGGTGCATCATCTGCCTTGCCAAGGATGACAGAGAAGTCAAAGCCATAGTTAGAGGATTCCACTTTGAACATACCTAGCTTTTCTTCTTTGGTGGAAGGATCTTATTGTCTCTGCCAGGAGGGAGAGCCCACCACCAGTCTTCATGGTTTATGATCACAATTTTGGGTTCTAAAGGGTTCCAAATAGAATGTAATCTTCTTGAGGATTGCTAGTGGCATAGATGGATAGTGTCTGGCACATAATTGGTACTTAATAAAAACTTGTTGAATGAACAGGACACGAAGAGGATAGATAGATAGCTCAGTGGATCAAAAGCCAGAGCTGGAGACAAGAGGTCCCATGTTCAAATTTGGTCTCAAATGTTTCCAAGCTGTGTAGTCCTGGACAAGTAGCCCTTATCACTCTTTTGCCTTGGAACTAATACTTAGAATTGATTCAAAGACAGAAGGTAAGAGTTTAAAAAGAAAAGACTATGAAGGAAATGCACAAGCTTCAGATGGTTCTACCAACATGGAAAGAATGGGTCCAATGATGACAGATTATGTTTATTACATGATGAGAAGCCTAGATCAATATGGCAAAGTTTCTCACTAAGAAATCCATCAACAGAGGTCAAATAGTTTGGTCATGGTAACACACAAGAGAGATCAAAATATAGAATGGTTCAACACTATGTGAACCCCTTTTCTTGTTGTTCTGGTCAATGGGACAGAGAGTCCTGTGAAACACCGTTTATAAGCCATTTCCAAACATTAACATTAATGAATGGTCTTTAATGGCAATCTAGTTATAGACAACTGAAAGAACTGAGCCACTTACATAATGTTTTCATTACAAATGAAAATAGAAGACAAAAATAAGTTGGGACTAAATGAATAAAAAATTTGATGGAATCCATAAGATAATGGATCTAGACCTTGAAAGAACTTCCAAGCCTAATATAACTCACTCATTTTACAGATGAGGAGCCCAAGGTCCAGGAAAGTTCATTGACAAGTCCATTGTCCCACAAAGAGTAAAGCATAAAAGGTGGGATTAGAACCCAAGTGTTTGACTCCATAGGCAGTGTTCTCTCTACTATACAAAGATAAATTGGTTTTGTCATTCTGTGGAAGACAACATAGAATTCTAAGCTCCTTTCTGCTGACCCATTGTTCTTCCCTCTGCATCTTTGGCTTTAAAAGATGTTCATATACCTGCTATCTAAATTTGATTTCCTGCTTGAATTTAAGGCTAAGGGGGAGAGTCAGTGTGAATTTCACAAAAGCAACTCAACTCTATGGGTCCTCTTTGAAAATATATATGCTGACGCACACCTCCCATAAACATTCATAGGTATCCTTTCTTCCATTCTTCCCCCTTCCTTGCTGTCTTCTTTTTCTTAGTTTCTTCCCTTTAAATGATTAAAAATTTTTTCTTATCTTCTTTTATATATCATATTAATTTCTAGGTATATTCCTACCCTTACCAGAGAACCACCTCCTATAACAAAGAATAAGAAAGGAAAAGAAAGGATAACTTACAAAATTGGGTCTTATACTATACCCACTATTCTACACCTCTATTTTCCCCTCTACCAAGAAGAGAAGATGCATTTTCTCATCTATTCTTCAAGACAAATCATTTTAATTACATTATTTGGGTTTTTCTTTTTTATTTCAATTTACATTGCTATAAGAATTATATCTAAAATTTTCCTGGTTATATGTTTTTATTTGTTTTACTCCCAATATTAGTTATACTTATTTCATATTGCATCAGTTCGTAAAAGTTTTCACATGTTTCTCTATATTCTTCATATTCATCATTTATTAGGGTATAATAATAATTCATGACAATCAGTCACTACAGTTGATTTAGCCATTTTCTAATCAATGGATGTATACTTTGTTTACATATATTTTCTGGTACCAAAAAGAAGTATTTTTCAGCTTCTTCCCAAAACAGTGCTACACACAGTTTCTTAAGGTTAAATAACTCCTCAAAAGTACTCATCTAATAGAAGTACTGGTAAAATATAATATATTGTAGGCTAGCCTTCTAGTTTTACAAAATTTCTGGGAAAAGAATGACATAGATAATGGAAAAAACATTAAATGTTTCATAAACTCTGAAATGTCATGTAAATGTGACATTTTAAAATAACTAATACTAGTGATAACAGTTCACATTTATGTAGCATTTTAGGATTTGATCCTCACAACAACTCTATTAGGTAGATACTATTGTGTCCATTTTATATATGAGGAAACTGAGGACGAGAGAAGTTCGATGACGCCTATGGGCACACAGCTAATAAGCATATGAGGCAGGATTAGAACTCATTTTGCTGACTTTTGGATCTAGAGTTCTGATCACTACATACCTTGATGCCTTTATAGTCATACTCACTGCATGATTTCCTAAAGTCATTATCCACTATTTTCTGATAAATTTGTTAGAGATAATCCCTATGCTCTTTACAGAAACTATTAAGGATGGAATTGCTACCATAAGGGATTTGTGATAGAAAAATGATTCTATTTTCCATAGTATAATTTGGGAACTTTTGGACAAAGGCCAGCAAAGTGCTTATGTGTGTGCCCATGTGTATGGACTACATGCCCATACACCCTACACTTTACACTTGGGCTATGCACAATCTGAGTCAGCTTGCCCTCTCTAACCTGCTCTCACACTGTCATGTCTAGGGTCCCATAGAAAGATCACCAATACACAGTTATACTTAAATTCTGTCAGGGTTTGTATTGTTGGGGAATGCATTCCTCTTACTAATCACTGTAATCCTTGAGTCCCTATCAATGTATTTGCATTTGCACAAACTGGCCACTCGCAATGATAACACTTTTATATCTTAAACAAAGCCATTTAATTATCAATAAAGCAAAAGAAACTATAATAACATCATAGGCAATTCTGTATTAAAGCAAATTTGGGAATAATGATTATATTACTATCAACTCATAAATCTTGGGGCCCAATCTTCCAACAAAACATTCATTATCTGTGGAAGAGAGCGGACACACATTTACTGAAATATTGGAAGGGAATTAAATGAAGAATAAAAAGAATGTGCTCACAGTAGATGACAACCCTTTTCTGCCATCTTTGATGTCATTAATCCATTCAAGAACATAAAAACATCATCCAAAACATCTCTGCTAAATATTCACCTTTAACTTCTCACTTCCCTCTAGATGGTAAAATTCTCTCCTATTTTTAAACCAATGAAGCATTTAAAAGTTCTTTCAACTTACAATCAGCCTTAAAAGGACACTTAGAGAATGATATACTCTTAATTTAGGTAACCGTTGCCTCTAAGCCAGAAAACAACAAAGATCATTAATCTGGTTCTCTTTGGGCAATATAGTCCACACAGCTAGCTATTCATGCACTAGGATACTGCATCATTCTGGCAGTTTGTAGCAAATTGAGTTCATAGTACAACAGCTTGGGTCGACTCTCCAGGCAAGGCACATAAACCCATTTAGCTCTTCATCTGCCACTTTCTTCACTCACTCTTTACATACTTTCAAAAGCTTAAATTACAATTCCTGGTCCTTAGATGTTCTCTTCCGAGGCACTGAAAATCTTCGGTAAAATCAATAATCCTTATATAATCATCCCATGTTCTTCAAAATAATAAATATCTCATTTTTGTGAATTTTAACATCTTGTCTTAAAACACTTCTATTTGAGTAAACTGATAGACCATAGTGCCCCTCCATTTCAGCCATTCCATTGTCTTCAAAGAGATCCATTTCAGACAGTAAATGCTTCTGAAAACTCTTTGCACTCAAATTTTAATGAATAAAAACTATTTCACCACCTATTTAAGCCATTAAAATATTAGAATACAACAGAGGTACCATCCCACGTATTTTCTTAGTTGTTTAGAGCATGTATAGTTATGCCATAAATTTGTTCCTGACTGTTTTTTTCTCATTAACAATAGTAATTATATCACCACATTTATACAGTGCTTCCTAAATCCCTGGTCCTGTGTTAAGTGTTTTTGTTACTATTTATCACTATTTTTACATATGAGAAAATGAAGTGACAACATTGTCTTCAAAGAATCTCCAGACTGATTCCCAGAGAGTTAAAACAAAAGATAAAGATTGAATTAACTATGAATTGGGTTTGCCATTTTCCCAAGGACTGAGTTTAAAGAAGACAATAAACTCTTAAGTACCTTCCCAATCACCTAATAAGGATAAGCTAAAGACAATAAAAAAAATTTAAGTACATAGCCTCTGTGACTATGACTAATCTTTCTTTCCTCAAGTTTCAATAAACTTATGCAACCAGACTGTTGACCTTACCCCTCTCCTAAGATTATTTAAGCACCCCACTTTCTGTAGTTAAACAGAAGTTACAGGGAAGAGGTTCTATTTGTCTTTCCAGATGAGTTTACTTCAATTAAAGATTTGTTATTATAACTTCTTTAGTGGTTCTGATTTTTTTAATTTGATAGAGTCAAATAGAAGTTAAGTGACTTGCTCAGAGTCACACAACTAGTAAGTGTCTAAAGCTGTTTTTGAACTCATGCCATCCTAGCACTCTATCCATTATACCACTTAGTTATCCTAAAAATTACATTTCTTTGCAAAAAGACTTGAGAAAAATTTTAATGTAACAAAGTTTTTTACCCTTACCCTTTTCAGACACCTCATTGTTCACTTCTAAATAGAATAATATCCTTTATCCTTTATCAGTTTATTTAATTCTTTTTCTTATGCAAAAGTATTTTTTCTACTCCTTTTGTAATCTTTCAAACTGCATAATATAAAGAGCTATATGTTAAAGGAACAGGACCTCACACAAGAAAAGATAAACAACCACCATTGCATATGGCTACTTTTCTATTTCTACAAAATTTTAATGGTATAATTAGAAATATATCAAAGGTATACTTGATGAACATAGATGAAGGTTATTGGTAGACTTTCTAGAAAGTTTATTGAGATTCTTATTATTCTATATCATATTCAATATTGATATATCTTAGACCCAAACTCCCAACACTGACACTGGCTCTCAGGATTTAAACCTCCCTATAACAAAGAAAAAGCAATTGAGATAATGAAAACATCTGGCATTATCTGTATTGTTTGTTGGCACAATTGTTGGCTTATTAATTACTCAAAGTTATCAGTCTTTCCATTTCACTCTGGTAATCAGTATAAATTGTTTTACTGATTCTACTCATATCACACTGTGTCAGTGCATACAATTCTTCATGTTTCTCTGAATTCTTAATTTAAACCATTTGTTAATACACAATCATATTCCATGGCATTCATACATCATAGTTTAACCTGCATTCCTCAGCCAATGGGCATAAATTTTGTGGTGAGTTATTTGCTATCACATAAAAAATGTTTCCATGAATATTTTAGTATACATTATACCTTTTTTATATCTTTGACCTCCCTTGTATATATTCCTGTATTGTACTCAGAGGGTCAAAAAAAAGATATGAAGAGTTCAATGGCTTGTCCTTTATTTTTTACCAGCCTTATTCTATATCAGATCACATCTTTACAGGGACATAATAGATTTAAAAGTTCCATAGCATACAAGATCTAACTATTTATTGTTTGTTGACTGAAAAATAGCATACTTTCTATAGAGTTTGAAGATTCTCTTCCAATAATCTTTCTCCTCTAAATATGTGAAAAAGATGACTTGAAAAAAGAAACAACAGATATAATTTTGGTAGAGAGATGCTGATTATGATTTGCAAGGGAGGCAAAAAAAATACAAAGACATTCTCACAACAAAGATGTTTTTCACAAAGGAGAAGGAGGTCCACCCAGCAGAGTCCATGCGGAAGAAAGATAACTTTTAGACATTGAGAAGGTGCAGATGTCCCAATATGTGGATGATTCTGTTCTCATATTCTAGAAAATATGAATGTCAAAATACTGGTCTAACAATACACATAGGGGAAAAATACATACATAAGCACTATATATAAATATGCATATTTAGTATATGTATATATATACATAATACATGATATAAATATATAAATAAGTACAGACTAAAGCATAAAGTTAGATGGTTTTCTGGGTTGGATTTTACTTAGGCTACTCTCCTGGTGAGTTTGGATTGTTATTCAGTCATTTTCAATCATGTCTGATACTTTGTGACCCTATTTGCAGTTTTCCTGGCAGATTTTGGAATAGTTTGATATTTTCTTGTCCAGATCATTTTACAGTTGAGGAAACTAAGGTAAATAAGTTTAAATGATTTGCCCAGAATAATACATCTATTAAATGTCTAAGACTATATCTGAACTTAGAAGAATGACCTTTCTGACTCGATTCCTGGTACTCTATCTACTTAACCAGGTTAGAATAAATACCAAAATAAAATGAGATATTCATGAGTCATCAAATAGTTAACACAAAGAGATTTACTTACTAAGAGCAGAATAATGATATTTAACCATGAGAGGAAATGAGGACCCACTGGCCATCCAAGTTAAATCATCTAAGTCCCTCTCCTTAATTATCTATTGCCTTGTCATCCAACTTTCTCCTTCAATACTATTTCTTTGGTGATCACATCAGCTTCCTTAGATTTAATTATTATCTCAATGCAGATGGTTTTCAGATTTATTTATCCATCCCTGACCTCTCTTCTGACCTCCAGCTCCAATTTTCAACTACTTCTTATAATATACTTCTTATATAATCTGGATAGCCTGTAGACCTTTTAAAGTCAATATTTCCAAAACTGAGCTCATAATCTTCCGCCTTCCCATAAATTCTCTCCTCTTTCTAATTTCCTCTTTAATGTCAAAGGCTCCATCATTCTCCCATTAACCTAAATTCACAACCTAAGTGTCACCTTGGACTCTCCACTCTTACCTCCAAACCCACCAATATCTAATCTGTTTTTTCAGTTGTACCTTTGTAAAATCTCTCCTATTAGTGCCCCCTTCTCCCCTCAGCCACTGCCATCCCCCTGGTACAGCCCTCATTACCTCCTACCTGGTCTATTGCAACAGCTGCTGCTTTGTCTCTCTGACTCAAGTTTTTTCTCATGCCAGTATACCCTCCACTCAACTGTCAGGCAATGGTCATACCACTTCACTCCTATATTCAGTAAAATCCAGTGACTCCTTATTGTTTCCTAAATTTGAATCTGACTTCTAAATGGGTGAGCCTGGGCAAGTCACTTAACCCCCATTGCCTAGCAGCCCTTACTGCTCTTCTGCCTTGGAACCAATACATATTACTGATTCTAAGGTGGAAGATGAGGGTTTTAAAAAAAAGTTTTGAAATCATACTTTAAGTGAAAAGATTGTAGAGAAGGAAGAACTGAAGGTTAAGGAATGAACCTTAGGAAACACTCAATTTTGGAATGGGAGAAGACAAAAAAAAAAGCTACAGAAGGCTACAGAGTAGTCAGAGGCAGGAGAACCCGATGAGTGATTTGAATGAAAAAGAAGGTAAGGTTTCAAGCAGGAAAAGGGTCATTGGCACATCAAAAGCCACTGAGGAGGTCAAGGAGAATGCCAATTTAAAAATGCCTCTCGGAACACGTAGGTAACTCAGTGGATTGAGAGCTATGATTGAGAGATAAGAGATACTTCCTAGTTGTGTGACCCTGAGAAAGTAACTCAACCCCAATTGCCTAGCCTTTACCACTCTTTTTTATCCCTTACCACTCTTCTGCCTGGAAACCAATACTCAGTGTTGATTCTAAGACAGAAGGAAAGAGTTAAAAATAAAAAAAGAAAAGTATCTCTGACTTTAACATTGAATTAAGCAGAAGATGAAGAGTGTCAAGGAAATAGCATGGTAGACTCCAGAGGGACTGCAAATTCTCAATTATGTGAAAACTGATATTCCACTGGCAAATTCATTTGTCTGACATTTATTTGTTACTGCCCTCCCAGTGAGAGATGACCATGACTTTCTTTCATTGATCATATAAATATGACAGCATCCCAGTTTCTTTCACCAGGACAAAATCTTGGTTGCCATTTTTCGACATGAACAACTCAACTCTATCTCTCCTCTGTACAAGTGAGATCCGAACACTCTGAAATTTGATTTGTAAGGTTCTGTTTTTCTAATAAGCTTTTACAAGGTAAGATTTAAGGAATGTTGGCAAAGGGAATTGGTGCTCAAGCTAAGCCATAGCTATCATGCAGCTAATGGTCTCTAGGATAAATGTTGACTATTTTGCTGCTTAGAAAACAACAACGAAATGAATACAGGAATGATGCGGGTTCAGCATCAAAATCAAGGGAGATGCAAAAACCATTTCTGACTGATAGGACAATGAAAAGAAATCAATCACTTGCAGAATATGGAAAGAGGCTGTGTCCAAGAGGAGGATTCTTTGTACATTGTTTTACGGTGGGCAGTGGGCAAGGGTTAAGGAGAGTCAAGCTTCTCTCCTGCAATTTGGGTAATATAAGGAGATGGTTAACATCTTTGATAACAGAAAGTCTGAGTTATTGGTCAGTTTTCTCCTAGACATTTACAGTATTATTTCAACAGACAGCTGGTTCTAATGCTAGGCAACTATTGTGTTTATGTTTTTTAAATTCCCAGAATCTTCTCTCTAGATCTCGG
Source organism: Gracilinanus agilis (assembly GCF_016433145.1). Classification (NCBI taxonomy): domain Eukaryota; kingdom Metazoa; phylum Chordata; class Mammalia; order Didelphimorphia; family Didelphidae; genus Gracilinanus; species Gracilinanus agilis. Next base: position 676,515,095 of record NC_058132.1, read on the forward strand.
GACTTTTTCTACCCTGCTCAGATATAATTATACTCGAGATAATTATGAATTAGAGGTGTAGGAGTAAAAAACCTCCTGCTGCTTCCAGGTCCCCTCAGTGTCCCAGTGACCTCTAGTACTTGGCCTCCTGTTTCTAACATTTGCCAAGGAGCTGAGCAAAGCTCGAGTGTGAACAATAATCTGTTTTGTTGGTAGGAGGGAATCAGGAAGGGCAAAGAAGGGTATAGAGGGTTGATTATTATAATGTGAATTCCCTGAGTATTACTGCATGATAAACATTGTTTTCCTATTGGAAAAGGGCATCTCTCATTAAACTTTTATGTTTCTTCAGAGGACATAATAAGAGAGGAAAGGGACCAATGAACCAAAACAGAGTTCAAATCCATTTCTAAAATCCTTTATGAGCATTAAGCCATATAGGTGGCTTACTGGGATAAAGTGTTGGACTCTGATAGGGGGACCTGCATTCAGATACTAGTTTGTAACCCTGGCCAGCTAGACTGTTACCCTCAGTTTCCTCATCTGTAAAATGGGCATCATAATAGTACCTAACTCCCACAATTGTTGTAAGAATAGTATGATAATATTTGTAAGGTAATTCAAATCTTAAAACATCACATAAATGCTAGCTATTGTCAAATTAGATACTCGATGTAAAAGGCTTTGCAAATCTTAAAGTTCTATATAAATGCCTGATCTTGTAAGTGCCAGATATTAGTGGAAAATCCTTAGATCTGCCCCTTTAGGGATCCTCTTATGCTCTAAGGAATGGCTTTGCAAGGCTGATGCACCCAGAAGCTTGCTACCAATAACCCCTCCACCCCTTCCCTGATTGATGGTGTATAAAATAACCAGAGCCCCAAAACTCAGAGCCCATCCCTTAGAGACATGATCCTGACTGGGCCCAAAAGTGCACACTAATAAACCTCCTTCCTTCCTTCTTTTTGAGTAGCAATTGTGGTTTCCTGCATAGTTAAACTGAAAATTCCACAACATGTTAAGTATGCTGAGAATACAAAGACAAAAATAAAACAATATCAGCCCTCGAGTAGCTTGCATGTACATATGTAAGTACAAGATGATTTTGGTTGGAGAAAAACGCTAGCACCTGAGTGGGGAGAAGGGGTCAGGAAAGTCTCAAGTCCATGTAGAAGGTGGTATTTGACATGAACTTTGAAAGAAACTAAGAATTTTCAGAATTAGAAGTAAGGAAAGAGAATGGCCCCAGGAGGATAAGATTTGGATGAAGTCTGAGCCCCAGCTTTCATGATTCCATGCTGTTTATAATGCATGATATTCCTTTTGGTTAAAAATTATTATATTAGAGGTTCCGGGTTAAGATGGCGGCAGAGTAAGAAGCAGCTCTTAACCTCTCCTGACCAAAACACACAAAACTCCTCAAGGGGACATAAAAACAAGTCCAGACGAACAGAGGAACCCCACAACAGGGCACAGCGTGGAAGGTATGTGGAATCGAGGCATTTCCATGCTATAAAGGGGTGAAACAGCTCTCACTAAATCGCGGGCTGAGCAACCACCCCACCCCCATCCCCTCCACACACAACACCTATAGCGCCGAAGCCAGCTAGGAAGAGGTGGAGCAAGTTTGGGGCACCCATCGAGTCATTGGCAGCTCTGGAGCCTGTTCCTGAGAGCAGCAAGATTTAGGACCCCAAAAAGCTAACAAATGCACACAAAATTTGAGCGCGGGAGCAGAGAGCTGAGAGCAGACGCAGGGCGCAGAGCACAGGCTCAGAGAGCAGGCAAGGGCGGAGGCATGGGTGGAGGAAGACACAGCCACAGGCTAAAGCTCTGAAACCCTGAGTGGGGAACCAGTGCAGATGGGGATACGACTGTGGAAGCAGCGCCCTGAGACTTGTAAAGAAACCTCCGGCAAACGATCAAGCAAGGGGGTCCACCAGGGGGCTTGACCGCGGACAGACCCTGAGCGCGAGGATAAGCCTGAGAAGCTTCTGGGCTAATGATGGCTACCCAGTCTCAGGAAGTTCAGAAGAGAAAGATTAACAACAAGAAAAAGAAGTCTTTAACACTCGACAACATTTACACAGAGGAAATCCAGACAACCCAGCAAACAGAGGAGGAGAACAAACAAGCATCCGGACCCTCCTCAAATAAGGAAAACTCCTCACAAGCTATGGAAGAGTTCAAAACTGAGATTTTGAGGAAAATGGAAGAGATCTGGCAAGAAAATAACAGTATAAAAGGTAGAATCCTGCAATTGGAAAGTGAGGCTCAGAAACCAAATGAACTGATAAGCAAATTGAACACCAGAAATGACCAGATCGAAAAGGAATATCAGAAGATTATGGCCCAAAACCAGAAGATTATGGCCGAAAACCAGAAGATTATAGCCGAAAATCAAAAGATCATAGCAGAAAACCGAAAGATTATAGCCGAAAATCAATCCCTAAAGGCTAGTATTGAGCAAGTAGAAGCTAATGATCTCTCAAGACAACAAGAACAAATAAAACAAAGTCAAAAGACTGAAAAAATAGAAGGAAACATGAAATATCTCAATGAGAGAGTGACAGACCAAGAAAACCGGTCTAGAAGAGACAATTTGAGAATAATTGGTCTTCCAGAAAAACCAGAAATTAATAGAAACCTGGACTCCATACTAACAGAAATAATTCAGCAAAATTGCGATGAAGTCCTACAACAAGAGGGCAATATAGACATTGAAAGGATTCATAGAACACCTGCGACATTCGATCCAGAAAAGAAAACACCCAGAAATATAATTGCCAAATTCAAGAGTTTCCAAGCAAAAGAAAAAATCTTACAAGAAGCCAGAAAGAAACAATTCAAATATCAAGGAGCACCAATCAGGATCACACAGGATCTGGCAGCCTCCACGCTAAAAGATCGCAAGGCTTGGAATACGATATTCAGAAAGGCAAGAGAGCTAGAGAGCTGGGCCTGCAACCACAGATCAACTACCCATCAAAAATGACTATATATTTCCAGGGGAAAGTATGGGCATTCAACAAAATTGAAGAATTCCAGGTATTTGCACAGAAAAGACCAGGGCTAAATGGAAAGTTTGATATCCAACCACAAAAATCGAGAGAAACATGAAAAGTTAAATAAGATACAGAGGGGAAAGAAAGAAAACTTATAATTTTTAAATCTGCCTTTTTAAGGGCCTCAGTGAGATCTAATTATCTGTATTCCTATGTAGAAAAATGTTATGTATAATTCTCTGTAGTGAACTCTATACACTATTTTAATATTGACTATTATAGTAATCAGAAGAATAATTCACAGGGTGAGGGTGGAACACTAAATAATCTAAGATGACATGGGGGATGGGAAAGAGGGGGTGAATAGCAGGGGACACCAAGAGAAACTTGAGTGAATAAGAAAATAGGATATTCCATTACACACAAAGAGGGCATGGGAGGGAGAGGGGACAAATACTATTATAAGAAGGAGAGGAAGAGAGCATTAAGAGGTAATAATCAAACCTTACTCTCAGTATAATCAACCCGGAGAGGGAAGAGTAGCTATACTATCCATTGGGACATAAAACTCTTATCTAACCCTTCTGAGAAAATTAGAAGGGATAAACCAAGGGGAGCAGAGGAATGGGGAGGTCAAAAAAAGGGAGGGGAGAAGGGGGAGGGAATTCATAAGGCCTTTAAAAACAAAAAGAGGGGGAAAAATGAGGGAGAGGGTAGAAAGGGAAGTTAATCAAGGGAGGGGATAAGGGATAGCGGCTCAATAGCAAACCACTGATTTAAAAGGAAAAAGTATAAGGAAAAAGGGGGTAGGAAAAGGGGAGGATTCGAAAATGTCAGCAAATGCACACCTGACAATTATAACTCTGAATGTGAATGGGATGAACTCACTCATAAAACGGAAGCAAATAGCAGAGTTGATCAGAAACCAAAATCCCACCATATGTTGTCTACAAGAAACACATATGAGGCGGGTGGACATACACAAGTTTAAGGTTCAAGGTTTGAGCAAAATCTTTTGGGCATCAAATGAGAAAAAGAAGGCAGGAGTGGCTATTATGATTTCTGACAAAGCCAAAGTAAAAATAGATATGATTAAAAAAGACAGGGAAGGTCATTACATCCT
>NC_058132.1:676524199-676541185 GCF_016433145.1 Gracilinanus agilis
TCATAGCTGCGCTTTTTGTGGTGGCAACAAATTGGAAAAGGAGGGTATGTCCTTCAATTGGGGAATGGCTGAACAAACTGTGGTATATGCGGGTGATGGAATACTATTGTGCTAAAAGGAATAACAAACTGGAGGAGTTCCAGGCAAACTGGAGAGACCTCCTGGAACTGATGCAGAGCGAAAGGAGCAGAGCCAGAAAAACATTGTACACAGAGACTGATACACTGTGGTAAAATTGAATGTAATGGACCTCTGTACCAGCAGCAATGCAATGACCCAGGACAATTCTGAGGGATTTATGGTAAAGATGCTACCCACATTCAGAGGAAGGACTGCAGGAGAGGAAACATATAAGAAAAGCAACTGCTTGAACGCATGGGTCGGGGTGGACATGATTGAGGGTGTGGACTCGAAACTACCACACCAATGGAACTACCAACAATTTGGAAATTGGTCTTGATCAAGGACACATGACAAAACTAGTGGAAATGTGCATCGGCCATGGGTGGGGGAAGTGCGGGTGGCTAAGGGGAAAGGAGGAGCATGAATCATGTAACCATGTTAAAAACAAATATTAATAAATGTTTGAAAAAAAATTATTATATTAATGCTCTCAGGTATCTGCTTCCTTTCCTCTCCTCTCTACACTAGAGAAGACATCATTTAAAAAAATACAAATATGTATATATAATACATAATATTCCTAAAATGTTTATGCTTGCTGAAAATCTAGAATGGTCAGACTTTCGGCAAAAATCAAAGCCTTGCTTTTCTTCAGTCTTTGACCTTCATTCTAAGAAACTGAGCTCAAGAGAATTCTGTTATAGACAGAGGATGATCACCGCAATCTCAAACACCTTGCGAAGAACTTATTCTTGTGACTTATTTATTGTTAATCTTTGCTAATATGAATATGCAATAGGATTAACAATTTAGTTGTTAATAATTAATTAGTAAATTGGGTGAACTGTCTTCTTTAGCCCTAGCATTCCCACAACTCCTGCAGGAAGAAGTACTGGAACTCTGGTATGGCTATTGATTAAACAAGGAATATTATTAGTATTATGCCTTATTTATAAGCCTGAAGCACAGGTCTCATCCTGCCACTCTCCAGTTAAAAAAATGTCAGTGAATCCCTATTGGCCCTAGGATAAAATACAAATTCCTCTATTTGATATTGGAAACCCTTCACAATATGGCTCTGACCTATTTTTTCCAGCTGACCATATTTCTCTTCCTCATTCTCTATGCATCTCAGTGAAAATGACCTTCTTGCTAATTCCAGGACACAAGATTCCATCTGCTGTCTTTGAATCTTCGTAAACCTGGACTCCTATGTCTGGATGGCTGTCCCTCCTTACCTCTGCTTCTTAGACCCATCCAATGGCTGTAGTTAAAGCTCAGTTTTAGTGCCATCTCCTGTTAGAATATTTCTCAGTTCTGTCAAGTTGTTAACGTTTCATCCTTCCTTAAATTAATATTTTGTAAATGTTATATTTACTAGTCATTCTGAGTTCATATTGCTTCACCCTATTGCAGTACAAACTACTTGATTTGTGTCTTGTATTCTCCAATACCTAGCATGTTAAAATTAATAATTATGAAATTGAATTAGAGTCTGATGCCAAAGGCAGTCTGGTATAGTGGTTTGAGAACTGACTTTGAAGTTAAGAAGACCTGTGTTTGGGGTGCCCTCTGATTTATTTATTTAGCCTGTATGATTCTTGGCATGTAATCTTTTTTTTTAACCTCAGTTTTCTTATCTGTAAAATGGAGATAATAGAAATTACCTCATAAGATATTAATGCTAGCTATCTCTACTACCACTATGATAGTAATCTATTATTATAATCAAATATATTATTATTATTATAGAATATTATTTGATTATATTACTATACTATTATAGTAGTAATCTATAATTATAAAGTAGATTTGATTATAATAATAGATTACTATTATAGTAGCAGTAGTCATCATTGTCATTGTAGTAGCAGCAGCAGCAGCAGCAGTAGTAGTTGTAGTAGTAGTAGTAGTTGTAGTATAAATAATTCTAAGGCTATAAGTTGTAAAGAATGTGCTATCTTTCTAAGGTAGAGTGAGTTTTCTTACATGGGAGTTCTCTAGATCAATGGAAAGGAAGGAGAAAAGTGAGCTAGTTTGTCAATGTCATCAGTAGCTTCATTTCTTGAGTGTTTATTGTTTCCACCTCTGTGAAATGGGAATCATTTTTACCTTACCTATCTCATAGGGTTGCTGTTTGCAAACTGTTTTTAAAGCTTTAAAATGCTATGGGTATAAGATTTGTGTTTGCTCTCCTAATATTATTATTATTATTATTATTATTATTAATTACCAATTATCATTAACAATAAAATAATTATATAAGTATGATAAAATAAAATATTATTTTTGTTACTGTGCTTAAAAACTAGTTGAGGGAATAAGACATGCATATAATCAGATCAACAGTGACATGTGTCTAATTAGTGTTCAAAGCCAGAGAAGAGAGTGACCACTAAGGCTCATGGCAGGAGGTAAAAAGCCTCATAGAGTTTGTAGGGCTAGATTTAGGCTCTGAAGAAAAATAATAATAATGAAGAAGGTGATAATAACTCACTTTCATATGGGATCAAAAGATTAACAACTGCAAAGAACTTTGGAAATCATCTCTGACTCCTTAGTTTTATCAATGAGGAAATTGAAGCCCAGAGAGGAGTTATGGAGGCTGAAGAGAAATTACAAACTACTTAGCCCAACCCCTTTAATTTACAGATGAGGAAATTGAGGCTTAGATGGTATAAGAATTTAAATTTAGGTTTTATGCTAAAATGAAAGTTCTAAAATAATATTGTGATCACCAATTTAAAAATATTACAGCTTAAGACAAAATGACTTTTAGTAGCTTTATTTACAAAGAGATGAAAAGAATGAAAGTGGTCAAATGTAGATAAAGAGATAGAAAGTACTGCCTAGCTATGAATATCCTGAGTTTAATCCTATTATCTCCATACCACAAATTCAAATCTAAAAGCAAATCTCACCAGAATCCAAAATCCTAATTAGGAAGCTGAAATCCAAAGAGCCAAGAGACACTGAAGAATCTGCTGAGAACCTTCAGTACACATAAGACTAAGACTGCCAAGAATCTTACCAGAACTCATGCTGAAGGGAGAGTCCTACTGAATTGCCAATGAGCAGTGAGGGTCTACTCACTGAAGAGCCAAGGAAGGAATCACTCCACTCACCACCACAAGCTGACGCAGGATCCAGGGAAAGAGTCTCCTCCAAGCCGGGAAAGGAATCTCCAAAACGAATCTCTCCAAACACCAGAAAGGAAATCAATCCTCAGAAGCAGTCTCTCCAGAAGCCAGGAAAGGAAAGTCACCTACCCAACCAGCAAGCTAACACAGGATCCAAGGAAAAAGTCTCCTCCTCCAGTCCAGCTCACAGGTATATGGAGAGAACCAAATAGCATCATGTATGTAAAGTCTTTTGTAAATGTTCAAGACTCTTAATTTCATTCTCCCTTGCTAGTAATCTTCAAACAAAGGCTGGATTAACTTGAGACTGAGTACTTATAGCATATTCTTGTTCCCGAAAAGTAGATGGTCTCTAAGATTCTTTCTAGCTAAGATAATCTGTGATGCTCTGGTTCTCTCCTAAGATAACAATAGAAGACATATTTTAAAGATAGTCTCTTCACATAATTTTGTCTATGCAATCTCTATTACTCAAATCTCTTATGCAGTATTTCTGTAATCATAACACCGATATAACCATACACCTCTCCTTCACTCATCACTTCTGTATTTTAAAAATATTATCAAGAATATACAATGAAGTAAAATGTGTTTTAGAGTGGCCCTTATGAAATATTGGGAACATAATAAATTTAATTTATTCAAACTTGAAAAGGAAAGAATATGTAAGTTATTAATTTGTTCTAAATCCTGTGAATCATGGTATTCCAGGCTTTCCAGGTACCATTTTCTGCTCATATGCACTTTCCCACTAAAATCACGTTATCTTTAATTAAGTTTGTAGTAATAGGTTTTGTGATAGGATAACGTGATCTTGTAGGTGAACACCAGGATTTATAAATGAAAGGGAATATTTAGAATAAACAAATAGATTTAGTACCTCCCATAATCATGGTCTGTTGGCAGCTAATTAGAAAGCACAAGAACCTAATGCAAAGGAGAAGAAAAGAAATCTCAATCTATTTGGTCTGACTTAGGCATGGATAAAGATCTTGCTTAAATGTCCCCCAGCAAAGTATTAATATGCCTTTACTCAAGTACTTCTAGGAAGAGAGAACTCACCACCTAGTTGTTAGGAAACTTTTCCTGGTGTCAAGTCAAATTTGTCTCTCAGTAACTTCATAATTCTGCCATCTAGAGCCAAGCAAATGAGGTCTGATTTCTCCTTAACATGACAATCCTTCAGACATCTGAAGAAAATTATCATTCCCTTCTCAATTCTTAAATTGCTTTTGTGTTATTATGTTGAATATCCACAATTGTGGAAAATCTGTAGAATTTCTGGAAAAAGTCACTAGTTCCATCTGATTTAATGTGCTAGGTCTTATGTATGAGCATACTCTAATTGTAGCCAGGAATCACCATTTTACCATAATCTTTTTTTAAAGTACAACATTAGGTCAAAATAAAGAATGGATCAGTAATGAATGCCATGGTGAAAAAGTTTTTGTCATTAAGACCTTTCCAGAACTGCTGAGAAAGCAAAACAATCATTCCCTTCAGCTGTATTACTCCAAGAATGATAGGTAGGTCACTTCTGCTAACTTTCTGACTATTTGGACAAAGACAATCTCTCAGTCCCTTGCCTAAAGGTTTTTCTCTTCTACATTCTCAAGAACTTTTATTGTTTAATGATTAATGTTATCAAGTAATTGCCATAGTCAAAAAACTTAAGAGATCTTAAAAGATCTGAGGAAGGGAGATAGATAAAGCTAGAAGGAACTTGCTTTGTTCCCCCTTTTTACAAATGAGGAAACTGAGTCTCAGGAAGAATGAAGGATTCTTTGAAGGTCACATAAATAGTTAATAGCCAAGAGGCAATTAATTATACTCCAAGGACTAATGGCCCAGTTTGTGCAAATGTCTAGAACTATTAATAAGCAACTGGTATACACACTTGACATGGTTATATTTACTCATCTCTCAACTTCTGTGAAATCTTTTCTGTTTCATATGGCAGGGAATAACTGTCTTCTTCAAACAATGTATTGTTCTTGTGATTGTTCAGTTATTTCAGTCATGTGTGACTTGACAAAGTTACTGTAGTGGTTTTCCATTCCTTTCTTCAGCTCATTTTCAGATGCAGAGACTGAAGTAAGCAGGGAAAGGTGACTTGTTTAGTGTCACACAGTAAGTGTCACACTTCATATAGAATTCTCTCATGGAATCACAAAATTGCAAAGTCTTCAAACTCTAGATCTGGAAAAGACCCCAGAACTCATTTCACCCAATCCACTTTTGACCAAGGTTCTTTTAGATAACATACCCAACAAGGAGTCACCAGGCTTTGCTTGAAGAAAAATCTCTTTTGTTCTTAGCTTTAATTGGTCAGAAAGTCTACCTCTCACCATTCTACAACTACTACCATTTGCTTTAAATGCTTTTTCACATGAATACCCTTCAAATATTTGGAAATGGTTACAGTCTCTTGATCTTCCTCCTATCCCTCCCCTCCTCTTTACCCCTCACCTCAAATCATATCTTTTCTTCTTCAGGCTAAACATTACCATTTCATTTTTCTGATCCTTCCTAAGACAAGAATGGAGTTCAAAGTACTTCATCATCCTGGTTATGTTGTCTGGTGAGGGCTCAGTTCATCAATGTCCTTCTTAAAATATAGCATCTAGAAGTAAATACAAGGGTTCAGTTGAGGACTGGTCAGAAGAGAGGACAAAAGACCTATCCCTGGACTTTCTGTGTGCCTTAGTGTTTTATAACATAATCCTGAACTTGCAGCCCTTTCTTGTCTTTCATTCATGAAGTTAACCTTTTTTTTTAATCAAATGCAAGATATTACATTTACATTGATCACATCTTACTAGACCTGGACTAACGCTCAAAAGAAAATATTTGATAAGTAGTAGCAAATTAGCATGAATTAATTTAATCACTCATTTCTAACCTAATAACTAGATGCCAATATGTTCCCCCCTGAGTTACTTGTTGGTGCCCTCTCTAAGGCCATTCTTCCATAGGACTCACAATCAGAAGTTGGGGCAGCTTAATTTTTCTCTATTCCAAATTCTAGAGGGTAACCTTGGGGGGGTCTGGTTTTATAGCACTGTTGCTCACAAGTCTCCACCAGTGTTCTTCTCATTGATTATCAACCAGTGATGTCAATTTGTGTTTAGTAAAGGTATTTACTGAGGTCTAGTAAAAACCATTGAAACAACATCATTTTCCTAAAAAGGCAAATTTTCTCAAAAATGCACTAAGAATTTAGGAGAAGAATATGATGGTAATCAGGCACATGTAGAGAGGATACATAGGACCAAAAGGTAAATTGGCAGCTGTTGGTTACTAGAAGATATTTTTTTAATTTTGTTTTATTATATATAGCATAATAAAATAGAATAATAGAATATGTATGATTTGTTATAAATATGTACTAAATTAAAGTAAATGTGCTTCTTCAAGAAAAATAAATTCTCATATTAGCTCTATTCAAATATCTATTCCTTGTTCTTTATTTTTGCACTCCCTCTCAACCCTCTATGTCATGTCTTTGATGTGACTCCTAGATTCATTGTATGTCATTGGTCTAGTCTCTCTTCTGTTATGGTGAATGAGGACAGAAGAAGAGAGAGGAAAATGAAGGGAAACTCCCTTCTCCAGCTGAGTCATTCTCTCTCATGGATTTAACTCAAACTCTGGAACTGGCATCTTCAGTTCCCAAAATCATCTACCACTAAACTATTGATATTGTTGGAATGAGCTTGGTACTAGATTAACTGCTCTTTTTAATATATTTTTATTTACACCTTTTTACAAGGTCTAAGAGTCTTGACTCAATAATCTTCTTGACCTAATAAAAGATGTTTCCTATGTCACATCAGCCTTTTAGCCTATGATCCAAAGTTCTGTGTTTCTTTCACATTGATTAGGAGCTTCTCTACACATTGTGATGAAGTTATTGGAAACTTTCTCAATATCTTCTTCACTAGACTGACTGATAGATTGGGGTGAGTGGGAACCCCCCCTTGTAATATATGTCCTACTTACTAATGTATGTGTATGTCTTCCTTTAGTATAAGGGTTCTCGAACTGGGGTCTGTGGTCTTTTCTCCATTATATTTTAATAACTGTATTACAATATAATTTCCTTTGTAATCTTTTGTGTTTAATTGTATGCCTTTAAAAAACATTATTCTGAGAAAGGAACCCATAAGTTTCATCAGACTGCCAAAAGATTAAGAACCTGCCTTTGAATGGGATAATCTATTTAAAGTGATACATACATGCTGACCGTTAATATTAAGTAAGCTTTTTGAGGCCAACCTCTGTTTCATTTTTGTCTTTTTTCCCTAATACCTTGCACATGAGGCAGCTTTGTGATATGGTGAATGGAGCCTGGAGTCAGGAAGAACTGAGTTCAAATCTGGCCTCAGATACCTACTAGCTGTGTGACCCTGAGCAAATCACTTAAGCCTGTTTGTCTCAGTTTCCTCATCTATAAAATGAACTAGAGAAGGAAATGACAAACCACTCCAATATCTTTGCCAAGAAAATAAAAAATGGGGTCATGAAGAGTCAGACATGACTGAAACAATTGAACAATACTTAGCACATAGCAAGTACTCAAGAAATACTTATTGCTCACAATTGAAATGAATTTACCTTTTAAAGGTTACATAGACATAGACATAAAGGGAGATGTCATAAGCAAATTAGAAGAGCAGGTAGTATAATCTATCAGATTTATGGATAGGAGAAGAATTTGTAAATAAACAAGAGTTAATATTGTGTGATAAAAATAGAAAAGTTTGAGTATATATTAAATTTAAAAGATTTTATATAAATAAAACAAATGTAGCCAAGAGTAGAAGGAAAGGAATAAGTCAAGGGAAAGTTATAAATAGCTTTTTTCAGACAGAGGTCTCATATCCAAAATATATAGAGAACTTTGTCAAATTTATAGGAGTCATTTCCCAAACTGATAAATGCTCAAAATATATGAAGACAGTTTTTAGATGAAGAAATCAAAGCCATATATAACTACATGAAAAATACTCTAAATCATTGTTGATTACAGAAATGCAAATCAAAACAACTCTGAGATATCATCAAAATTATAGGTTAAAATGATAAAAGGGCAAAATTACAAAAGTTGAAGAGGTTGTAGAAAACAGGTACATTAATACACTGTTGGAGGAACTATGAACTGATCCAATCATTTTGGAGAGCTCTCTGATATTATGCTCAAAGAAATATAAATCTGGCCCAGAAATACCACTATTCAATTTATTCCCTACGGTGATCAGGGAAAAAGGAAAAGAATCTCTATGTTCTAAAACAGTCATAGTAGTTTTCTTTTCTCTGAAAATTAAAGAGATGTCCTTTAATTGGAGAATAGCTAAACAAGTTGTGACATATGAATGTGATGGAATAGTATTGTGATGTAAGAAATGTCTAGCAGGTTAATTCTGGAAAATCATGGAAAGACCTACATGAAATTATGAAGAATGTAATGAGCAGAACCAAGAGAATACTATGACCAGTCACAGAAATAGTGTTTGAAAAATGACTTGTGTATGTGAACCTCCAGAGAGAAAAATGATAAATAGAAATAATTAAGACAGTTTTATATATATCTTTTTATCAAATGATGCCTTCAGTAATGGTGAGGAGGGAAAATGGGAGGGAATAAACTGAGTATTTTAATGCAACAAATGATATTTTTTAAAAGGAAGGACCACAAGGAAGGCAACCTAAGTTAAGTGGAATTCTATATCTCAACCCTCAGTAAATAAGATACTTCTGAACAGTAGAGCCTTCAGGCATCAAAGTCCTCCCCACTCATATTCCCCCAACTACTCCCAATCCCCAGCGAACCACAGCAAGGCAAGTCAACATATATAGATAGCTAAAGCTGAGATATATTGTGCATAGTCACAAGGTAAGCACCAGAGGGCACCAATTGGCAGCAGCGTCCACCTTTCTTTAAACCAATCCCTATTTCAAGAAAGACAGATATTTATATCTGGGAAATTCACAACTGATTTCAGTATTGAAGACATTTAGGTACCATTTTCAAGAACAGATCTCCCATATTTTGTATATTTTCTTGGACTATTTCCTCCTGATTTGATCTACTTTGGTATTCATTAGTTGGCAGGCAAAGGGAAGTAAATGGCCAAATATTTTTGCTGCTTTTTAGTGTCTGTAATAAAATGAGGGTGGGTAGGCATCAAAAGAGTTTTAGATTATAAACTAAAACTTGGATTTCATTTCAATGCTGCCCCGTCTCACATTATGCCAGATAATAGAAAGCTACTTATCTTTTCCCTGTTCTCATGATTTCTTTTTAAAGGTTTATTCCAAATTTTTCCTAATAAAGCACATTCATGTGCACATTCTGTGGCAGAAAGGTATACTGGAAAGAATCTAGAGAAGAAGTCATAAAACTTGAGTTTGAATCCTGGATCTGCTACTTATTATCTGTGTGGTCTGAACCAAGTCTCTTGACTTTTCTCCACTTCAGATTTCTCAGCAGTAAAATGAGAGAGGGCAGGATGACAACTTGGAGTCACCAGGCATGAGTTCAAATCCTAGTTCTGCCACTTGGTATCTCTGGGACATTGAACAAGTCACTTGCCTTCTCTGAGCCTCAGTTTCTTATCTGTAAAGTAGGAAGATTGGAGTAACTGACTTTAATGTCAGTAACGTCATATATAAGCACCTATCACCTGAGTTCCTATTTCTAAAGTACCATTTGCCCTGTACATGACTCAGACAAATCAGTGGGGCTCAATGTTTTCATGGACTGAATGACTTCTGAGTTCCTTTCCAATTATAAATGGTTTGTTCCTACAAGCTCAAAGGGGCAGATGACCTTATTAAAGCAGGGAAGAAGCCTAGAAAAATTCTGGTAATAAAGGTCTATCATTCTTACTTGTAAAGGACCAAGCATTCAAAAGGGAAGCAATCAAGGAGAAAAGATCTGGCAAATAAATATTGTGAAAACATTCCATGTGTTCAAATGAGCATTTTATAAGAAGCTTTCTTCTATTTTCAAAAAACTTTCTCTCTCCATCTCTACTCTGTGAAAGGAGTGAATTAGATGTCATGGCCATCTTATAGAAGCCTCATCTGGTCCCATTGACAGGTCCTCAGTTTAGTTGATGGCTGGCTTTGCATGTGGAAGCATTCATGACTCGTCAGTACAGCCACCCCAAGGCCAGAACTGATCATTCAAATCCTCTGTTCTCAGATTCACCTGGCATTTGAACAGGCACTGTTGACTCCCCTATCTTACAAAAGCAATTAACAGAGGTTAACTGACCTTTGAAAGTTAAACTATTCAGTGTGGTACATCTCAAAGATAGCGAAAGACCTCCATGTCTGCATCATCATTTCCAGTTCTGCTGCTTTGATTTACTGGTTTCTTTTTCCCCTGAGCTTTGGCACAGAAGTGATGTTTCTCACCCTCCTTGACAACAACTTGTAACCAGGCAGAACACGAGTCTGAATCCCACATCTGACACTTACCACTTGTGTGACTTCATCTTCGTGAGCCTTGGTTTCCCTATTTGTAAAATGAAGGGATCAGAACAGATGACCTCTGAGAGTCTGTCTGGGTCTAAATCTGTGATCCTGTCATTATGTGACAAATGATTGCTAAGGTGCCTTCCAGAGAAGCAGCCTAGAAGAGGGGTAAGAATGTTAAAATTAAAATTGGAAAAATCTGAGCTCACATTCTGCTCCTGACATTTACTTGTTCTGTGAATGCTTTGCAGGTGATTTTCTTCCCTTTCCTTTCTTATCTATAAAATGTATAAAATAGTAGCCCCATTCTTTCAGTGTTACTAGGAAAATCAAAGGAGTTGATGATAGTGGTAATGATGATGATGACAATGATGTTGGTGATGATGATGATGATGATGATAACTGCCATTTATATATGCTACCACTTTTGTACTTAAAACATAACTGGGGTGGGGAGGCAGTTAGATGGCTCAGTGGAATGAGAGCCAGGTCTAGAGATGGGGAAATCCTGGGTTCAAATCTAGCCTCAGACACTTCCTAGCCATGTGACCCTGGACAAATCATTTAACCTCCATTGCCAAGCCCTTACTGGTTTTCTGCCTTGAAACCAATACACAGTATTGATTCCAAGATGGAAGGTAAGGGTTAAAAAAACAGTGGGAAGCAAGTACTATTAATATCCCTTTTTAACAGATAAAGGAAACTGAGGCTAAGAGAAGGTAAGGGACTTAGCCAGGGTGCCACAAGTAGTAAGTATCCAAGACAACATTTTAACTCTAGTCTTTCTTGCTCCAAACCCAGGATTCTCTATCCATGGTGCTGCCTAGCAACTTGATATTCTTGACCATAGTGTTTTAAAGTCTGTGATGCACCTTTGCCTGACATTTACATTGTGGTATTTATACACGTGTTTGTATGCATATATGCACATGTATGTATTGCCTTCTCTGATGAAATAGTGCATGACATACAGTAGTTGCTTAAAAGATTCATGTTGATTGATCAATCTCATGCCTTCCTCACAGTAGCTCTATGTGATATATGCTATTATTTTTATTTCTTCCATCTTATAGAGAATGAAAGAGGTATGGAGTAGTCAAAATTGTAACAAAGCTATTAAGTGTCTGGGGTAGCTTTCAAATTCAGTTCTTCTCGACTCCAAGACCAATACTCTCTATCTGCTCTTATGCCATCCTGTAAATAAATCATGGTACATTGGTTTATTTTACATGGTACAAATAATACCAGGTATATTGCTTCTTGAGAAAAAATCTTTGTAAACCTTCAAACACTCTAGAAAAGTGACCCCTCCATCTAAGAAGAGACAGTGACAGGTCTTGCTCTCCTAGACTGAGGCCAGTTTTCATATTTTCTACCTCATTTCACTTCTGCCTGCTAAACACAATGAAGAAACAGCACTCTTTTCCCAGAACCATGGGGAGTATGGAAATGACAAGCAGATGACATCATTTTCTTGGGAAGCTAATTAGGGCAAACAATCAAAATTTCTCAACAGGTGGTCATCCTTTTGTAACTTTGCTTTTCCTCCCACCTACTCCCTGTCCATAAAAAAATGAACAAAAAGAAATATCTTTGGGGGAGCAATAATAATTTCTTGCTCTATTTAACTGGGCATAATTTCTGATTTTTTAAAGGAAGGTATATGAATAATGTGTCCATTTTCAAAAACAACAATTCCAAAATTGATCTATAATGTATCCATGGTCCAATGACTTTTCATATTACAGTCATCTTTCCATCTTGTGTTCAGGCATCAACATTCTTCAGAAGGTAGGGGATGCCTCCTAGGGGCTTGCTGTTTTGGTATTGTTATTTTTTTATCCTTAAGAAAAAAATTCAAAGAAATTTGAAACAATTAATTAATGCACTCTTGTAATTTTTGTTTCTCTTACAATAGTTGATAGTCTTAAAAGACAATTGTCATCACTTCCATTTACAAATAGCTTCCCCAATGATGTTGGTATCTCATTTGAATCACTATCCCGGTCAATCTGCTCTACTACCTCATTGAATAGTGGACACAGAATTCTTGATGGGAGGAAAGGCAGGAATAAAGAATGGTCAGTCCAATTCAGCTAGTTTATCATAGCTGAACCCAACAAGCTCAATGAATAATGGTAGAATCAGTCAATTTCTAGACTGAAGCTCAACTTTTTTTTATAGACCAAGATTTCAACAGGAAAAGAAACTCCTCAGTGAGGAACTTCCTCTAGCAATGCAGATTAACAATTCTCCTGCAACCTTGGAGAACTCCAATCTTGAAGAATTGCATGAGGCATAGAAGTCTTGCCCCACACACACACACACTTCAGAAATGTAGCTAATATATATTTGAGGTAAAATCTGAAATTGGGTGACCCTCACTTTGAAGCCAACCCCTTAGTCACTATACCTCATTACTGAAATCATGGTTCAAGGTAGCTTAAGAACCATGGAATCCCAATGCTTCTAGTTCGTTTTCTATTCAAAATCTAATTTCTAAGGACTCCAAGGCTTACAAAGGGCATTACCTTGTGAGGTGGGTCTTCTAAGGATATTATTCCTGCTTAAAGTGGGAAGCTGAAATCTACTATGTTTTCCACTGTATTACAATGCCTTCCACTACACAGAGCTCACAGTGGAAGCATCCATTACTCCCATCTGTTAGTTCAGCAACCAAATGGCCAAATACATCATTTGAAATCTGTCATCAGTCAATACCTGACCATCCTACTGTAAAATATGAACCCAAAGAGCTACATTTTTTTGAGAAGAGGAGAGTGGAGTTAAGAGTATTTCATTGTTCAAGTTGTGTTTCAGTCATATCTGACTCTTTGTGACCTCATTTGGGTTTTTCTTGGTAAAGATAATGGGGTGGTCTGCCATTTTCTTCTCCAGCTCATTGTATAGATTGGGAAATGGAGGCAAACAAAGTTAACTGACTTGCTCAGAGTCAAATAGCTAGTCCACATCTCTGGCCTGTGTTCAACTCAGGTCTTCCTGACTCCAGGCTTAGTGCTGTATCCATTGCACCTCCTGATTGTTCTTTTTTGGCTCCATCTTAATTCAGAGAGGATTTCAACAAAGTTAGTGAGGATGAAATGAAGTCATGCAGGCAAAGTGCTTTGGAAACTACTAATGCCAAGTGTTGCTGATAATTACAGTATTATTATTATTCCATTTTACAGAGGTGCTAAACAGTATAAAAGCAAGGGCATTACTAGAGGATAAGTTTAAATTAGAAAGGACTTTGGGGGTTATCAAGTCTAACTCTTGAGCCAAACCTGGAGACAGGAGGTCTGTGTTTAAATCTGATTTCAAACATTTCCTAGCTGTAGGATCTTGGGCAAGTCAGTTAATCCCAATTGCGTTTCTCTTACCACTCTTCTATCTTGGAACCAATATTTAGTATCAACTCTGAGATAAAGGAGAGATTTCATTTATTTATTTATTTCATTGTTTTATTTCATTGATTAAGAAAGTTTTTTCATGGTTTGATGATTCATGTTCTTTCTCTCCCGTCATTCTACCCCTCTTCCATAGCCAACACACAATTCCCCTGAATTTTACATGTGTCATTGATCAGGACCTATTTCCACATTATTGATATTTGCAATAGAGTGATCGTTTAGAACAGTGATTCCCAAAGTGGGTGCTACCACCCCCTGGTGGGTGCTGCAGCAATGCAGGGGAGTGGTGATGGCCTCAGGTGCATTTATCTTTCCTATTAATTGCTATTAAAATTTTTTAAAAATTAATTTCCAGGGGTCTAAGTAATATTTTTTCTGGGAAGGGGGCGGTAGGCCAAAAAAGTCTGGGAACCACTGGTTTAGAGTCTACATCCCCAATCATGTCCCCATGGAACTATGTGATCAAGTAATTGTTTTTCTTCTGTGTTTCTACTCTCACAGTTCTTTCTCTGGATGTGGATAGCATCTTTCTCATAAGTAAGGGAGAGGTTAAAAATAAATAAATAAATTGAGGAAACTGAGGGTCCAAGAGGTTAAGTCAATTACTCATAATTACATTTTAGTTATCTGAGGCAGGTTTTAAATTCAGGTCTTCTTGATTCCAATTTCAACACTTCACCCACTACACAATATTGTAAAGTGGACAGAAAAACTTTGATTCAATTGAGGCAGCTAGGTGGAACAGTAGCTAGAGTACTGAACTTGAAATCAAGAAGACTCAAATTCATATACTCCGTCAAATATTTCCTAGCTGTATGATCAAGGGCAAGTCACTTAACCTTTCTCTGCCTCAATTTCTTCATCTATAAATATACATAATAGCACTTCCCCTCCTCAGGTTGTTTTGAGGATCAAATAAGATAACATATGTAAAGTACTCTGTGAAACCTAAATTGCTATATAGATGCTAGTTATTAATTCAACAAATGAGTTAGATGCCTACTCTGTGCTCAGGAATGACTCCCTAGAGCAGGTGTCACCTGTTGTGATTGTGGTTGTGGTTGCTATTGCTCATCCTCTATTTTTAAAGAGGACGTCACAGGGTGATGTCTTGACTTACACATGAGTTGGATTTAAGTGAAGCAGAGTTGCACAAAGTCATTGGCCTCACTCTCTCTTCCAGATTCATCAAAGTCCAGTGTCAGGACAAAAATCAGAATGACTAGTGATAACCTGGAATGTAGTTGGTGACCTGGGCACCTTTGATGTCTGAAAAAACTCTAAGTACTCAACAGAACCTACTTCAACCAGCTTCATGACTTTTGGATAAAATTGTTCTCATCCATCCATTCTACCCAGGGGAGACCTTTACTCATTTGGAGTAATCATATCCGCTAACTCACTGACATGTTTGATGCCTGTCAATTACTCTCAATCTGTTTTAGCCCATTTGTAGACATTACCGGAGTATAGCTTCTTGGAGCTGCAGGTGATAATTAAGTGAAAGAAGGACACCAAAGGTGGGTGGATGAACAGCTCTGAAAAGGTCTCAGCAAGCCCTCACGACAGAGGTTTTTTCATAACCAGTGATATTATTAATTTTACTTGACTATACATAATTATTTCAACAGCTTTCTTTCTAATCAAAACTATCAATAAACACATGAAAAAGTGTTCTAAATCTCTCATAATTAGAGAAATTCACATCAAAACTACTCTGAGGGAGTTCCGGGTTAAGATGGCGGCAGAGTAAGAAGCAGCTCTTAACCTCTCCTGACCGAAACACACAAAACTCCTCAAGGGGACATAAAAACAAGTCCAGACGAACGGAGGAACCCCACAACAGGGCACAGCGTGGAAGGTACGTGGAATCGAGACATTTCCAGGCTAAAAAGGGCTCTCCTTAAATCGCGAGCTGAGCAACCGCCCCACCCCCACCCCCTCCACACTCACCTATAGCTTCGAACCCAGCTAAAAAGAAATAGAGCAAGTTTGGGGCACCCATCGAGTCATCAGCAGCTCCGGGACCTGTTCCTGAGAGCAGCAAGACTTAGGACCCCATTAAGTCAAGAACGCACGCGAAAGCTGAGCGCACGCGCGGGAGCAGAGAGTGGATGCTGGGCGCGCAGAGTGCCGGCTGAGCAGAGGCGTGGGTGCCCGCTGAGCAGAGGTGTGGGTGCCGGCTGAGCAGAGGTGTGGGTGGAGGCAAACACAACCAGGAACTAAAGCCTAAGTGGGGAACCAGTGCAGACGGGTATACGACTGTGGAAGCAGCGCCCTGAGACTTGTAAAGAAACTTCCTGCAGAGGATCAAGCAAGGGAATCCACCAGGGGGCTTGACCTTGGAAAAAACTAGAACTCAGACCTCAGGACTGAGCTAGAGGATAAACCTGAGAAGCTGCTGGGCTAATGATGGCTAACCAGTTACAGGAAATTCAGAAGAGAAAGAATAATAACAAAAAAAAGAAGTCTTTAACACTCGACAGCTTCTACACAGAGAAAATCCAGACAACCAAGCAAACAGAGGAGGAGAACAAACAACCATCCAGACCCTCCCCAATTAAGGAAAACTCCTCACAAGCTATGGATGAGTTCAAATCTGAGATTTTGAGGAAAATGGAAGAGATCTGGCAAGAAAATAACAGCTTAAAAGGTAGAATCTTGCAGCTGGAAAGCGAGGCTCAGAAACCAAATGAACTGATAAGCAAATTGAACACAAGAAATGACCAGATTGAAAAGGAATACCAAAAGATTATGGCCGAAAACAAGAAGATTATGGCCGAAAACCAAAAGATTATGGCCGATTACCAGAAGATTATGGCCGAAAA
>NC_058132.1:676546181-676561181 GCF_016433145.1 Gracilinanus agilis
GATGCAGAGCGAAAGGAGCAGAGCCAGAAGAACTCTATACACAGAGACTGATATACTGTGGTAAAATTGAATGTAATGGACCTCTGTACCAGCAGCAATACAATGACCCAGGACAGTTCTGAGGGATTTATGGTAAAGATGCTACCCACATTCAGAGGAAGGACTGCAGGAGAGGAAACATATAAGAAAAACAACTGCTTGAACGCATGGGTCGGGGTGGACATGACTGAGGGTGTAGACTCGAATCTACCACACCAATGCAACTACCAACAATTTGGAAATTGGTCTTGTTCAAGGACACATGACAAAACTAGTGGAAACGCGCATCGGCCAAGGGTGGGAGGGGTGCGGGGGGGGGTTGAAGGGGAAAGGTGGAGCATGAATCATGTAACCATGTCAAAAATGAATATTAATAAATGTTAAAAAAAAAACTACTCTGAGGTACTTACTACCTCACACCTAGCAGATTGGCCAATATGACAGTAAAAGACAATAATAAATATTGGGGGGTCGTGAAAAAATTGGAACACTAATACACTGCTGGTGAATTGATCCAACCATTTTGGAGGGTAATTTGGAATTATGCCCAAAGGGCTTTAAAAGACCACCTGCTCTTTGATCCAGCAATACTACTGCTGGGTTTGTACCCCAAAGGGACAAGGAGGGAAAATAAAAATATTTATAGCTGTTCTCTTTTTAGTAGCAAAAAATTGGAAAATGGGGGGGGTGTCCCTCAATTGGGGAATGGCTGAACAAATTGTAGCATCTGTTGGTGTCAGAATACTATTGTGCTGAAAGGAATGATGATCTGGAGGAATTCCATGTGAACTAGAAAGACCTCCAGGAATTGAAGCAGAGTGAAAGGAGCAGAACCAGGAGAACATTGGATGCAGAGACTGATACATTATGGCACAATTGAATATAATGGTCTTTTCTACTAGAAGCAATGCAGTGACTCAGGACAATCCTGAGGAACTTATGAGAAAGATGCAATCCACATCCAGAGAAAGAACTGTGGGAGCAGAAACACAGAAGAAAAACATGATTGATCACATGGTTTGGTAGAGATATAATTGGGGTTTTGATGTTACAGAATGGTCTACTGCAAATATGAATAACATGGAAATAGGTTTGGAAAAATTAGACATGTATAACCCAGTAGAACTGCTTGTCAGCTCTGGGAGGGAGGTGGGAAGAGGGGTGGGAAAAATCATGAATCACGTAACCATGGAAAAATATTCTAAATTTAAAAAATAATTTAAAAAACCATCCTCAACACACAAGGGAATAATAAATGAATTCCTTTCCTCTGAGCTACTATGCTAATGTTCCCTATTAGAATACTCCAATACACCCTGGTATTTGTTGCTGCAATGTGTGCAAGTACATGTGTGTATGCCGTGTGTATGCGTGTGTATGCTGTGTGTGTATTCTATTTGTATATGGCACACAGAGAGACAGGCAGAGACAGAGAAAAAGGGAGAGAATTAGCATTAAGTAGGAGCTAAATACTGAAAAGTAGGAGGTGATAGAATCTAGCTCTATGATTTTAGATATTGCTTCGTTCCTATCTGGCTGTTTTTGCCTTGAACTCATTGAAGCTTCGCATTCTCACTCCACAAAATAAAGGTGAGCATAGGTCCTAAATCACAGAAACATCACAAAGATTCAGTCTACATTCAAGGTCTAGAAGTGATATTCTAAATATCACCAACATGGCCAAACTAGACAGCAAGAGGTCCTCAAGTGGCTCCATTCTGAGAAAGCTCCTTTTGAGTACTCTTTTTTTTTCTTTTATAGAGCACTTCAGGAAGAAGAGATAAGTGTTGTGGAATAGTTGGTGGGGAAAGCACTATTCTAACACAGTACAGTGCCTGTTTTAGAAGAGAAAAAACCTTTTTCCAGGCTATTAAAGATGAAAAATTCTTTCAACAATAAGAAACAATATTGTATAATGAATAGAAAGCTAGTCTCAAAACCAAGACCTGGGTTCAAGTCCTGTCTCTGAAACATGCTTTCTTGCTCTGTGATCCCAGATCATTGAATCTTCTAGTGCTCTGGCTAACTGGTTTCAGGAAGGTGACAATATTCATTGCCAGATCTGCTGATACAGTCAGACATGCAGTCCCTTTCCTTTAGTTATTAGTATAATGTTATTTAAAATTAAATACAATGCATGTATATATCCAGTGATATTTATGAGAGAAAAATGCAAAGGAAAATCATGGTTCTCTCCAGAAAACCCATATGAATACAGCCAGATCCAATGATTTTCAACAATCTCGGCAAGGTTAAAGTCATTTTGTTCTAAAAGAAAGTCAAGAACTTAGAGATTTTCATGTCCCTTTCTGTTTACTGACATTGAAATTACTTGCCAGCAAGAAGTTTATTGGAATACAAACAGACAGAGCCCAATCTGTGTTCCCAGAGATGGATTTCTTGTTCTTGCAAAAGTCAATGACATTTCACAACTGCTCTCAGCACTTTCTATTGACTTTAAGGACAGACGTTTTTACTAATGAAAACTCAAGAAGGGGTGGTGACCAAGACTTGAAACCAGGAATTGTTGTGATCTCAACAAATGCCAGAAACCAGAGCTAGGGCAAGTAGCAGAAAGTATGGCTTCCCCCTACCCTAAAGAGAGATAAGATGCTTTGAGGGTAGCATGAAAAGGAATATCACATCCCATTCCAGTATTTGGTGACATTCTATTTTAGTTACTTATTGTTACTTTGTTGTTGTCATTGATGATCAATAGTTTCAGCAATGTCTGACTCTTTGTGATCCTATTGGGGGTTTTTTGGCAGGGATACTGAAGAGGTTTGCCATTTCCTTCTCTAGTTTCTCTTTTATAAATGAGGAAACTGAGAAAAACAGGAAGGCTTATCTTCCTGACTTCAGGCATGGCACTCTGTCCATTGCACTACCTAGTTGCCATTATTCTTATTATCTAGGTCTTCATTAGGTAACTTTAGGCATGTCATAAAAAGGAGCAGGGCAATCAGAACTACACCAAGGTACTGGATTCCTGAAAGAAGTCTGCAAACCAGAGCTGGTTGTTGCCTTGTTACTTATGTGGTAGAGGGGATTTCTTTGTGTTTATTGGTCAGACTAAACAGCCTCTAGAATTGCTTCCAACTTATCAGTTCTATGGTTCTGAGATTAGGCTTTATGCTATCAGTGTCTTCTATATATAGTACAATAGGATGGAGCCCAGGATACTCCATACAAGTTATAATTCTCTGGATGGAACTAGGAAATATTAACTCATTCAATTAATTAAGCATTGATTTAGCACTAGACACGTGCCCATGTAATAAGCTTACAAAGACAAAAACAAACCAAAGCAATTCTGACTTTCAAGAAGCTTATATTCTTCTAGGGTAGGAGGAATGAAATACACATTAAAAAATGAGTTAAAAAGAAATATACATGGGGGCAGCTGGGTAGCTCAGTGGAGTGAGAGTCAGGACTAGAGACAGGAGGTCCTAGGTTCAAACCTGGCCTCAGCCACTTCCCAGCTGTGTGACCCTGGGCAGGTCACACATTGTCCACCCTTACCACTCTTCCACCTATGAGACAATACACTGAAGTACAAGGATTTAAAAAAAAAAGAAATATACAATTAAAAAAAGAAATTTGGTAAAATAAAAAAAAAGGCATTATCAAATAGGAGAGTCAGGGAAATTCCCTTATAGAGGTATCACCTGAGCCTATAATGAAGAAATTAAGATGAAGAGAAGATAGTCGATCAATTAATAGACAAATAATTAATTAACAAATTCATTATTTAAGTACCTATCATGTGCCAGATACTATGTCAGATGCTGGAGATACAAAAACATAAGGTTAGTACACTTCTAGCTTAAATGTTATTTAGGTGTTTCCTTGATGACATAGGATTCTTGGAATTTTTTCTCTGGCCCACCTTTCTGAATGAGGCTATTTTTTTATATTCACAACAGCTTGGAAAAAAGAAATTTTAAAAAAGAGTGAGTAAAAAGAATAAACAGAAATGATTGGAATCCACAAGTAACCTCATCAGAGTTTGGCTAAAATTTCCATGTTCAAAGAGAGAGAGAGTGCAGGAAAATAATATTAATAAATAATAATAGTTACATTTATATAACACTTTAAAGGTTTTTTAATCATCTTTTTAAATAAAATCCTTCCCTTTCTTCTTAGAATCAATACTATATATTGGTTCTAAGGTAGAAGAGCAGGAGGGGCTAGGCAAGGGGGTTAGGTGACTTGCCCAGGATCACACAGCTAGGAAGTATCTGAGATCAGATTTGAACCTAGAACCTCCCAACTCTCGGCCTGGCTGTCAACGCACTCAGCCACCCAGCTGCTCCCACTTTAAAGTTTCTAAAGCCATTTATGCTTCTCATTTGATCCTCACCCTTCACATTAGGTGCTATTATTATTCCAATTTTATTGACTTGGAAACTAAGGCTGAGAATGATTTATCTGCCCAAGGTCCTACAGCTATTAAATGCCTGAGGTAGGATTTAAACTCAAGACTTCCTGACTCCAAGTCCAGCACTTTATTCATCATGTCATCAAGCTGGATATCAGAGAGAAAATGGTCCTCCAAGCCAGCAAGAGATGGGTCCTGACTTTGTTAGCCTGAGCAAGTGCTTAACTTCTCAGTACTCCAAACCACTGGAAAAATTGCAGAAAAGGTATTGACCTGCACTGGTAGAGTGATTTTCCTCACCCAAGTGTTCCCTGTAATCAAACATTTATTAATTAAGCATCTACCATGTGACCATCCTAAGTACTGAGGATCAAATAAGTGTCAAAAGTAAGTTCCTGCCCTCAAGGAATTTACAATTTATACCATTGAAATCCCAGATCCAGTCTCCATCCTCATTCACAAGGAGCAGAATTGGTCCCCCATAACCAAAATAGTGGATTTTTATTCAACTTGCTTCCAACATATTCTGTTCAAATGGGTATGTTGGAAGATAGACCAATCAGGGACTCTCCTTTTCAGGCACAAATCATCAAATCCAAAGGATGATTGGATGGCTCATCAATTATGTTGACCAAAATCCTAAAGTTATCTTTTTGTGGAAGCTCTGGAGTGATTTTTTGTCTTTTGGGGTTAAGTCTCTAGTTCATTTTAATTCTATTTAAAATCTTCCTGCCACCTAGTTAGTTATCAAACAGGACTCAAACAGCATCCATTGAAACATCTACTGGTTCCTTAGAAGATGCTTTTGTTTTTTTCTTTTTTATCTTTTTTTAAACCCTTAACTTCTGTGTATTGGCTCCTAGGTGGAAGAGTGGCAAGGGCTAGGCAATGGGGGTCAAGTGACTTGCCCAGGATCACACAGTTGGGAAGTGTCTGAGACCGGATTTGAACCTAGGACCTCCCATCTCTAGGCCTGACTCTCAATCCACTAAGCTGCCCAGCTGCCCCTTTTGTTTTTTTTTTTCTTTAACTATACTGTCAATATTTGACCTGTTGATTGAGTATACAAAGCCAAAACTTAAACCTTTTTTTTTTCTGAGACAAGAATCATAAATAACTTCTAGGAGAAGCGGCTGAGAGTTTACCATTTTGGGAAAAAGAGAGAGTAAAGATGGAGTAAGATGCCCCAGGATATTAGTGTGAGGGCACAGGAATTGGAAGTCACAGCAAGGTAAGGTGTCCCTAATTTGCTATTTATAAATAATTTACTATATTAGAGAGTTAACTAGTACATTAAAAAGTTAAGTGACTTGTCTAGTGTCACACAGATAATATGTGTTAGAGGCAGGACTTGGTTTTCCTGGATTACTGTCCATCATCATCATTGTCATCATCATCATAGTTATATAGTGCCTACTATATGCCAGGCAGTGTGCTAAATACTCTACAAATTTTATGACATTTTATCCTTACAGCTCTCGAATATAGGTGCTATTATTATCATAATTTTACAGTTGAGGAAACTGAGGCTTGCCAGGACTAACTAAGTGTCTGAGTTATGATTTGAACTCAGGTCTTTCTGGCTCCAGTCTCAGTACTCTGGCACTCTGCCCCCACTTAGCAGTCTGCCACTATCTCCTATTGCCTTTCTGCTAAACTCCATCTCTCAAAATTCCTTACCCTGAAGCAAAGATCCTATCACTTATCATCTGACATTGAAAACATCTTCCATATTTGTCAAAAAGTCAAACTGAAATGTTGCCAGAGAATAAGAGGCATGCAGCAATAGATTTCTAAAAAATGGTACTTCATGTTGCAATTTTGTTATCACATTTTTAATTCTAAGAGATTTAAAAGGGAACAATACAAATATAGGCAGCAAATGAAAAAAAAACCTAGTTCATTCCCTAAAACATCTGTCTTTATCGGCAGCTATTTGACCTAGGACACTGGGTAGGAAAAGAAGAGTAGCTTAATTGTGTCTAGAATCCAATGTTTAGTCACAAATTTCTCAGCTAAGCTACAAACTGTATAAGAACTAGTTTCTTTGTGCTCATTAACTAAACGATTCATTTTGGAGATAGAATATCTTTGCCAAAGTTCTGAATTCCCAGGAAACGGAGCTAGAAATACTAAATGTCTGAATCCATTATATTGGGGGGGAAGGATGGACTTTAAGGGCAGGGGGTTTCTTTTGTCTTTCTTTTTTATCCTCAGTGTTTTAGCACAGTGCCTGGAACATAGTAGCTGCTTAACAAATGCTTACCAACTGATCGATGGGTTCCATGACAAATGGACAATGTCTTCTGTGCATTTAATTTTGTGGCTTAGCCAAAAAATGTTGTAATTTGACATTTCAGTGGATTCATGATCTCTTCATATGAGTACTCCATGTAAAGATAAAGATCATGAAAAGGGGGCCTGGATTTGGAATCAGAGAACTCTGGTTCAAATTCTCCTTCAACGTTTTAGTATGCCTTTCTGCCTTGAGCAAGTTTCTTCACAAATTTGGGTTTCAGTTTCCTGAAATTGAGGGGATTGGACTCGATGAACTCTGAATTCCCTTTCAACTCTAGATCCTTGATGAAAGGTTCAAATCTTGGTTCTGACACTGGTTACTTGAGTCACTTTGGGGTCATGACTTTATGGATCTGTTTCCTCAAGCTCAAAATGAGGACGTTGCATTCTATGATGTTTAAAATTTAAACAGATTGATCCTTCAGATCTAAAATTATGATTCTGTGATCTCATGATCCCATATATACATTTGCATCCTTTGTAATTCTTATCCATCTTCTTTCATGACTCATCTAAAAGCATCCCCCAATGTGTGGGTGGCTTTTTGATTTAGGTGCTTTGGATCAAACCTATACATTGAAACATAAATAACCCAAAGCAAATCCATCTCTGTCTCTTTAAAACAAAAACTTTTTAGTGAATTCATCCTTTACCTTACAATGAGGTCTATGGGGAGTAAGGAGAAAAATAGGTCTTCCTCCAAAGAAGGAAGGGAGGCTACTTGAAACAATGTGCTTGAAATGGGTAGCTTGGGGAAATGTTTATTTATCACTTCTAGAGATCACAGGGCTTTTTTGACTAGAAGAACCATTCACAGCATCATACTTCCACTACAAATGGCTCTTCCTTGTTCCACCAAGGTTATACCTCAGGCCATGCTGCTTTTGAAGGTTGTTAAAGAAGGCTATAATTTAAAATTATGCCCAAGGCTAACCCCATGTATACCCAGTAGAATTGTTTTTGTAATAGCTATTATAAACAGGTAAGGAGCACCAATTCCTTTTGCCCTTGGGCCCTCCAAAACCCCACTCCAGGTCAAAGGTACTCTGTGAGTCAACTCGCATTCAAAATCTTAGTTCATGAGCCCTCACTGATGTGTTTGCTTTTATTAATCTTAGAGAAAACACAATTTTTAAAAAATGAAATGCATGCTGGCATAATATAGTAAGAAAAGTGGCAATAGCATATTCTTCCCACAAACTTTCTTCACCAAATATACACATTATCAGTTAGAAGTGTTGTTATCCATCCTTTGTTTTCCAAGAGGACCAAGAACATCACAAAAGTATTGTCTTGACTTACACATAAGTTGGATTTAAGTGAGGCAGAGTTACACAAAGTTGTCAGTCTTATTCTCTTCCAAGATCATCAAAGTCCAGTGGGAGAATAAAAGTGAAGAAGACTGGTGATGGCCTCGGATTTGATGGATCCCAGGATGGATCTGTTTTCACCATGATGAAACTGTTTTCATCAGCCCATTGCACTGAGAGACGCCTTCACAGGCTTTGCCTAAACATTCTTCCTAACTCACTGGCAGGTTTGGGGTCTTTCAGTTACCTTCCACCAGCCCACCTGCTGGAATGGTGGTACTAGGGTGTCTCTGCTGTGATGATACAGCCTTTGAGCCCTAGGTGAGAGTTGGAGAGAGATGTACATCATTGGTAAAGGAGTAGCCCTGAAATGGGCTCAGCAAGGTCTCACATAAGAGGTGCCAGTCCTCCTGGAACATCTCAAACACCCCAGTGAAGAAAATGGAAAACTTTTCAGAATCTTCACCAAGAAAACCCCCAAATGAGCTCACAAAGAGTAAGACACAGCTAAACAATACATTTAACAAATTCTTCTCTTGACTGATATGCCACTAGTATACCTCAACACTCTCTTTACTACCAATTTATCAGCTCCATCTTTACAGGAGTTTTTGCTGGCCATTTGAGCTTTTATATGTTAAGGGGCAATGACTTGAAAGCCTCTCTTCAATAAGAGTGGGTTAAGAGTTCTTTGGCCATAAGCAAGTTTAAAAGTCATCACACCTAGCCAAAGAGCATTAAGGAAAACCCAGAATACTCCCACACTAAATTTAAGTTTATTCTTTTAACTTCTTGTATCTGCAGCTAAATCATTTTCCATTATTCTAAACAATTATCTAAAGAAGGTTTAAGTATGTGAACCCAAACTCATTTCAGAGAGTTCTGCCAAATAAATCCCTCAAGATATGTTTGAGCTGGGTAATAAAGTCCAATTCACTTTCAGAATATTATCTTTCCATGAGAATGAATTTGATCAAGCATAAAAGATCAAATAACAAGACAAGGTCATTTTGCTCCACCTTGATTTTTACTTACAAATGTTACAAATGTGGCTAGGAGTAAATCTTCAGACTATTAGTAAAGATAAGGTATTCCTTATGCTTTCATATTGCAATGAACCAATATGAAAACTCTTCAATGGTGGGATCATAGCTCTTTCATATCTATTCTATGCAATTATTACCCATGTTCTTCAATAATTCTTCCATAGGAAATCTATTCTATAAAGTAAAGCCTTCCTTTGGACCTTTTAACATTTTATTGGTATAAACATATCCTATAAAGTCATATTTTCGGTAATTTCCTTTAGGCCAATCCTTTTTCTGACCAAATAATCAGTAGTAATATGCTACAATCTACTTACAACTCACCATGCATCTTTCTATTTTCTCTCAAGTCACCAACAATTTTAATTCTTCAGATTGTTAATGTGCCATAGATTATGGTCATATAAAATAATTAGGACACTGGTAATGTTAAAAATAGGGATTTTCACAATGGATTGCTCATACAGCTGACATAGGGCAGTTTGGTCAATAATTATTTGTCACTTACTTGTTGTATTTTGTTTTCCTCTGGATGAGTGAATTGTTAACCCCAAACCCTAGTACCATGAACTTAACACAATATTCAAGATGATATCTGATTAGAGCAAAATGTAAAAAAAACTATCACCTTCTTCCTCCTAGAAGCTTGGCCCCTCTTATTATATCCCAAGGACATTTTAGGTTTAGGGATTTTTTTATTTTAATTTTTGATTTCCACATCACAATAATGACTCATACTGACTTACAATTCACTAAAATCCTCAAATCTTAAAAAAAACTGCTATCCAGCCAGCTTCCCATTCTTTTTATATTTGCAAAATTGACTTTTTGTACCTAAGTACAATACTTTTACATTTATCCCCAATAAATTTCATTATTTTTGTTCCAATGTTATGGCATGTCAATATCTTTTAAGAAACTGACTCTACCATCAAATATTCCTCCACGTTTTGTGCCATATGACAATTTGAGGAGCATAATAGCTATGCCTCTATCAAAGTCATTAATAAAAAGTTAAATAACATAGGGCCAGCCATAGATTCTCAAAATATTCCACTTGAGACCTTCTGCCACATTGACATTGAAGCAGGGTATCTCATAAGGGCTAATTATTAAATTTTCTGTCTAAGCATTTACACTTAAGAAATCAGCAGAAACTATAAAACAGAAATTGATTTATTGTTTTTTAATTGCTTGGGCTTAAGAAAACAAGGTGGAAAATTTTAATAATGCAGATTAATATTAAAATTCTGTAGTGCATGCATTTTTACCAGAGAGTTAATCATTAACATTTTCTAGCACTACCCTATATGATAGAACCATTAATCAATGTTCTTTGAGTCCAGTTATCCAACCAGCTCTGAATCTATATGATTGTGTTACAGTCTTATCCCTAGCTTTCTATGTTCTTCTCACAAAAAGCAGGAGACACTTTATTAATTAATCTTTGCTAAAATATCAGTAAAATATATCCTCAGCATTTCCCTAATTTAATTATTTTGTTCAAAAAGTTTAGCCTACCTTTCTCCATTCTTGAGAAAGTCAGGCTGGCTCATAGTAATCTCAATTTCTCTATCTAGTATTCACCAACCATCTCTTAAGTGATTCATTCCAAAAATTTCCTGGGAATTAGTCAAGCTTACTGACCTATAGTTTGCAGATTTATTATGTTCTGATGTTGAAAATTGGGGTATTTCCCTTTCTCCAATAATGTGGTACTTCTGTTTTCCTTGATCCTTCAAATATCACTAAGGGTGGCTTAGTAGTCACCTCTGCCATATTTTAAGTACCTGAGAAGTATTCCCTCCTCATCTATGCCTCATAGAATCTCTCGTCTTTCAGAATACAACTCAGGTACCATTTTCTACATTAAGCCTTTCATTATCCCCTTCTCCAAACCAACTGTTGGTGCCCTTCTTGACTATCTTGCATTCATGTTGTACTTATTCTACATATTCTTGTATATGCTCACTTCCTATTCCCTGGACATAATCTCACCAACCACTTGACTCTCAGACAAGAGACCATCTCTAGAAGCACTTAATCTTTTCAGCTCTGAAACTCCCACCCAGGTTCCCCTGCTGTCCTGCTTAGTGGGTGCATCAATGCCTCCTCTTCCTTCAACCCTAATCACCCAGATTTTAATCTGTAATTATAACCAGTCATTTCATCATTCACCATTCTGGTAAATTATCAAACCAACTCTTTCTCTCTTTCTCTCTCTCTCTCTCTTTTTGTCTCTCTCTCTCTCTTTTTGTCTCTCTCTCTCTCTCTCTCTTTCTGTCTCTCTCTCTCTCTTTCTCTCTCTCTCTCTCCTCTCACTCTTTCTCTT
This sequence comes from Gracilinanus agilis, assembly GCF_016433145.1. Lineage (NCBI taxonomy): Eukaryota > Metazoa > Chordata > Mammalia > Didelphimorphia > Didelphidae > Gracilinanus > Gracilinanus agilis. The sequence continues at coordinate 676,557,588 of NC_058132.1, forward strand.
TCTCTTTCTCTCTCTCTTTCTCTCTCTCTTTCTCTTTCTCACTCTTTCTCTCATACTCTACATATGTATATATGAGTGTATATATGTATACGTATATACATCTTTATTATGAGTATGTATGTATAAATACTTATATATGCTATAGACTATCCATATTCTTTTGGATCCTGTCTCTACTCTCCATGATGTCCTTTATTACATATTTGTTATATGTATTTTAAATGTTTTATCTGTATGTGTATATATGTGTGTATGCATACTTTTTCTTTTCTCCTTATTAGAATGTAAGGAAGCCCCCTGTAGGCAGTGATTCTTTAGTCTCTTCTAGCAAGTAGATCACAAGGTGGGATGGTATGTTTAATATATGCCTTTTCATTCATTTATGTTGCCTCTCTAAATAGAATGTAAATGCCTTGAAAGGACTGTTTTATTTTTATCATTGCATCCCCAGCAACTAGCAAAATGCCTCGCATATAGTAGACACTAAATAAATGTTTGTTTATTGAGTGATTAATTCCATAAGTCTCCATGATAATAATCTTCCATATATTGTTACAAAACTCCTCTGTTCAAAAATATTCAGCAGCAACTCTTTGCCTACCAATGTTCAAACTACTTTGTCTGAAATCCAAGACCTTCCATAAGGTGTCATCGTTTGGTCTTATCTTATATCCTTCACTTTCATGTGCTTTATAAACCAGCCAAACTGAGCTAATCTCTATTAACAGAGTTTGAACTTTCTTTGGACAGTGGAGGGAATAAGCTTGAGGATACAGAAAATGTTAGCTCTAGACACGTGGAAAGCCACCTCCTTCTGAAGCTGAATGGAAAGGAAAGGATGGGTGATGGCACTCAAAAGCTTAAAGCAATGGAGGAACAGAGCACTGAATGGTTCTCATCTGATTTCTCATTCTCTCTCACCTGAACTACTTTAGTAGCCTTCTAATTTGCCTTCCTATCTCCAGTCATTCCTTTATTCTATTCAATCATAGCACTCCCCTGATCAAGAAACTTTTGTGGCTCATTGGTGCCTTTTGGAAAAACACATCAGCTCCTTTTTTGGAGGGCCCTTCCCACTGGGGCTAACCTCTCTATGAAGATGAATTTGGCATGGATTCCCTAAATACCCTCTGCTATCTAGCCAACTGGGCTCATTTTCTATTCCTTATACAGGGAATTCCATCCCAACCTCTGTCACTTTGGACAGGCTGCATCTGGAATGCTCTATCTCCTCTCCTCTGTCTCTCAGATTCCCTAGTTTTCTCCAAAGAGAAGCTCAAAGGTTAACTCTTACTTAAAGTTTCTTTGAAGCCTCCTTCTCTAATCTGAAATTATTTTGCAAGTATCTCCTATTTACTTATGTAAATGCAAAGAGAAGGCTCCAGAAAAAGAGCAGACTACATGTAGAGACAGAAAGAGAGTGAAGTCATCTGACCTGGGACAACAGAATACTCGATGCTTCCAAATGTAAGTGAAAACAGTGCAGAGAAATTATACAACTAAACTAATTTTTCATAATGGTCACTTTCATTCTAGGAAAGGAATGTTTTCTCCTGTGGAAGGTAAGCTTATTGAGCTAACATTTCACCACATATGCAACATTTAGTAAAATGTCTGACACGTAGTAAGTACTTTAAGATGATTGTTGATTCATTGGAGATTTGAAGTGTCACAGGTGAGTAGGAGGTGAGAATACATACATATACGCGCATAAACATACATGTAATAAATGAACTTCAAAAAATTGGTTTTCTTTGTAATCTTATGTGTTTTATGCATTGAGAAGCATCATGCTGAAAAATGGCCCACTAGCTTCGTCAGACAACCAAAGGTGTGGGAAGCCGTTCTATGTATTAAAACCTTTGGAGAAATAGGATCAAATTTAGGGCCTGTTATCTGGATTCCCTATGTGACCAATCCAGGCTGAGGCAGTCTTTGTGTTTGGTCCTGGTCACCTGAGCCCCAAAAAAGGCTCTGGTACCAGCAGGTAGGTTAATCCAAAATCAACTTGATCCCTCCAAGAAGGCTATTAGGAGTCATTTAGAGAAACAGAGTCTGTAACAGATATTTTATCTGGATCCCATTACAAAATCATCGGCAAGTAAAACTGTGTGTATGATTTTTCTGCACTGCATGTCAGGATGCAGACTGAATGGGCCATCTAAGATAAAAATCTGAGGCTCCTCTTTTGACTCAGTCTTTGATCCCCACCTTTCTTAGAATTCTTATTGGAGAGCTTTGAAGTGGCAGACCAGCATCTACTGAGTTAATGATTCCTTTCCTAACAAATGTTAATTAGATAAGAGTGCATATTCAGATTAGAACTGGCTCCTTTAGGATTTGACTGGTGAGCATCTCCCTGGGATATTTCCTCTCCTGGAATTATACCCTCTGAATTGGGGTTTGGAATTTGACCATTTGTCTTTGCATCTGTATTCTTTAGACTTCAATGGATTATACGTGATTTATTGCCCCTTACCAACTGTGACTTTTTTTACTTGAGAAAGATATATAATAAACTTCGATGCCCGCAGAATTCGGGACAGCATGGGCTAACCACTAGTCTAGTTGTTCTCATTTTCTTTCTCCTGCTTTAACCATCCTATGCCACCATGCTGCTCAGGACCCCAAAAAAATCATATAGAGGCATGGCCCCCTATACAAAGGGGTAAATGATACAAGAAAAATAAAAAACTTCTAGAGGAAAAATGGTATAAAATATAGAATGGAAGTCTTGAGTTCATGAAATCCAGGGTTCAAATTATTTGCTTTGTGATATTAGAGAAGTTACTTATCCTTTCTGAGGTTCAGTTTCCTTATCTATAAAATGGGGATAATAAATAGCACCTATCTTGAAGTTTATTGTAAAGATGAAAAGAAATGATGTATTTAATAATTTAAAGTACAATAGCAATGCCAGCTACTGTTATTAGAAAGGCCTGTGATGGCTGCGTGATTTGGGGAGAATGGAGGAATGGAGTTGTTAAAAGCATTTCCTTTACGAAATTTCATTCCCTTTTTGCTTGTCAGATCTGTCTCAAAGTCCTTTTGCCCACAAATTTGGATTCTGAAGAGTAAGGATCATGTCAGAGATGTCACTGTTAAAATAGGAGAGGTGTCAGGTTTTTCCTATGCTTCATCTCCTTCTAGCACCTGTGGGCTAAGTCCATAGGGAGACAAAAACAGAAAAAGACACACTGTCTAAGCCTATGAGACGGCTCTTGGTTTGAGCCTGCACTGGAAATTTTGAGTGGACTGTTCCATTCATCCAAGTTCATCATTTTAAATGAGAAATAAATTACTGAGCATTTTTGCCATTATCAAAGATTTATATTTGGCTTAATCAAGAGCAACAAAAATCAAAGGAAAAACAAAACCCCATCAAGATTCTTGTTCTTTCATTTGGAAGAATAATGAATGCCCCATGTGTCCAGCTTGCCCTTATTGGGGGAATTGAACTCAGAGAAGTTATCCCTCACTGCAACTCAGATGTAGAAGGGTCAGAATATGATCAACCCCTCTTCTTCCCCATTCTATGCCCATTCAAGCCACAGCATCTGAGTAGTAGAGACTGTTTTTAATAATATCAGTTCT
>NC_058132.1:676566181-676571724 GCF_016433145.1 Gracilinanus agilis
TCTATGACACTGTAATGGAAGGGGTCTCCCCTCTGCTACTCTTCTATTGATTTAGTCACAATAATCTGAGGATATAATCTCAAGGCATTTAGGAGGTGGGTAAATTAATTGCAGAGATAAATAGATAGACAGACAGATAGATAGATAGATAGATAGATAGATAGATAGATAGATAGATAGATAGATAGATAGATAGATAGATAGATAGATAGATAGATATACTGATTGCTTTGGGATGCATGAACATATATTATTATTATTATTAAAGGAGGCAAATTTAATAGCTCAGTAGAGCTTTAAATATTTAAGCACTAGGAGAGAGATGAGTAACTTGGAGGTAGATGCCAATAGAAGAATCCCTTGGGGTGAGGAAGGAGAGGATTTTAACATGACTCCTTATTCCTTATGAAATAAAATCTATACTCCTAGTGAAATTCTTCTCTTGGCATTCAAGGCCCTTTATGCTCAGACACTAACCTTCTTATACTAACCTCATAACACATAATTTCAGAAATTCAGAAAAAAGGGTGTTCAAAGGTCATACAGTCCAACCCATATGCTCTCTAGCTCACCAAAAAAATCCTCTCTAAAAAATTCATATATAAATAGTCATCTGGATTTTGCTTGAAGATCTCCTTGGAAAAAGAAATGCCTCCCAAAGGAATTCATTCCACTGAAGGCCTCTTCGACTTCCACTCATAACTTCAACAATTTCTGCCTTCTGGGTCCAAATAAAGTAAGTCATTGCTCTTCAGCCCTTCAAAAACTTGGAGACAATTGGCATGCTTCCACAAATCTCTGTTACAAATTCAATATCCTTAGTTCCTTCCATAGATCCTTATATCTAATGGATTCGACGTCCTTTACTAACAAAGGCCTCCACTGGACACTATTCAACTTATTAACATCCTTCCTAAATTAAGGCACTAGAAAATGAATGCGATACTCTAGATTCAATCTAAATATGGCAATGTGCAAAGTATAATATCCTTGATTCTGGATGTTATGCTCCTATTATTGAATTTATATTTTTATACTTGTATTTTAAAAACCCCAATAACTGTATAAGACATTAGAGAGGTACATCTAGATAGAAATTCCTCTGGAAAAAAGTCTGAGGGCTCAAACAGAACATGAGCTGAATATGAGCCAACAATATAATATGGCAGCCAAAAAAATACTAATAGACTATTTGGCAAAATTTAGAGAAAAATGTTCTCCCAAATTAGAGAAGTTATAGATCCTTCATCTTATGTCCTGGTTATACTCACCATGGAGTATTGTGCTCAGTTCTGAGCATCTTAATTTAGAAAGGACCCTGATAAGTTAGAGATCAGGAAGAAAAGGACAGCCAGAATGGTGAAGTAAGTTGAGTCCTTGTCATTTGAAGAATTTATAAAGAAATCTGGGATGTTTAGTCTGGAAAGGAACAGAAAGGAAAGATTTGGGTTTGGTGAGCATGATAATTGTCTGCAATTATTAGAAGGTGGAAAGGAAAACTGTGAATCAAGCTTATGCACCTCCACCATTTCCTGTTCCCAACCTGTCCTTATCCCGGTACCTTCAAATTTTACAAAGGGCAGCCACATGGGCAAGGAATTCAGGGTTTTTTTCTTCTTAGCCTCACAGAGAAACAATCATAGCAATGTGCAGAAACTTTTAAAAGCTCAAAAATTAGAACTGATTTGGGGTGGAGAGAACTTGCTAAAAATTTGAGCTGTACCTATGTGAAGTGGGTTACCGTGGGATGGGGGGCAGCTGGGGGCTCAGTGGATTGTGAGCCAGGTCTAGAGATGGGAGGTCCTGGGTTCAAATCTAGCCTCAGGTACTTCCTGGCTGTGTGACCCTGGGCAAGTCACTTAACCCCCATTGCCTAGCCCTTACAGCTCTTCTGCCCTGCAACCAAAACACAGAATTGATTCTAAGATGGATGGTAAAGGTTTAAAAAAAAAAGAAAAAAGAAATGGTTTACCTGAAAAGTCATTCAGGTGGTGATATGTCCCACTGGAGATCTTCAAGCAAAGTACCAATGATCATTTGCTGGAAATTAGACTATGAGATTCTTGGGGCGTTTTTACCTTTCTTTGAATCAATACTTAACACATTGCCTGGAACACTATAGAAAGTTAACAAATGCTTGTTTACTTTACCGGAGAGTAATTTTCTTCAGGTATAAATAGGGCTATACATGGTGGAAAGAAAAACAACACAGTTGGAAGGCACATTAAAAGGCATCTAGCCCCTCCCTCCTCATTTTACAAAGAATCAAATTGAAGGCCAGGCAAGTAAAGTGACATCCATGGTCACTTAAGGAGTAAATAACATGGCTGGGCTTTTGAACCAAGAGCATTTGGCTTCAGACCCAATGTTTTTCCTCCTGTACAATGCTGCCTGGCTACCAAAAAAATAGAGAGACCAAGAATAACTTCTTAAAATTCAACCAATGTTAATTATAAAGCCATCTATCTGGAAATGACCTCCAGAATTCAGACATCTTTGGCAGGAGGATGTGTTGAGCTCGGGAGTTCTGTATTCTAGTGGGCTAAGCTGATTGGGGAACCTCAATAAGTCTGGCATAAAATATGGCAAGCTCTAGAAAGAAAGGCACTACCATGTTCCCTAAATAAGGAAGAACTAGTCATGTCTTAAAAAGAACAGGTCAGAGATCCTATATTTCTAGTAATGGAACCAAGCCCAAGCCCAAGAATCAGGGCCATTTCATTTCCAGCTAGGACAAGATGGAGAGACGATATTTTTTAAAATGTATTCATAGATACATAGAATCTTAGAGCTGGAAGGACCTCTAAAGATCATGTGTTCCTTATTTTTTAGATGAGGAAATGGGTTTCAGAGAAGGAAATGAGTTGTTCATGCTCATGTAGCAAAAAAATGGCAAAACAAGGCTAGAACTCAAATCTCAGAATCACAGATTTTCAAAGGTAAATAGGATCTTAGTGACTATCTAATTCAGTGAAGGTGAACCTTTTAGAGACTGTGTGCCTTGCCCCATCCACCCAGACTTTATGCCATACCCTGCCACCCTCCCAAGACTCACTGCGTTACCCAGACAGGGGAGGGAGAAAAAAGGGGAGTGGTCCAGGTACTCTTTTCAAGGAATGGAATAAGCACTTCTATTGGGCTGCTGGGGAGAGAGGCTGGAGGCATGGTGGAGAGGGAGGATGAGAGCAGCTCCATGGAGTCCCTCTGCCTTTCTAGTAACTAAATCTGGCAGTTGGCAGGTGCCCACAGAGAGGTCTCTGTGTGCCATCTTTGGTACACTTGCCATAAGTTCACCATCATGGATCTAATTCAACCCACCATATTACCAGAACACCCAATAAAATCTGTTCTTGAAGATCACAAGTAATTAGAAACTCATTATTTCCCAAAGGAGTCTAATGCAAATGAACACAACTATCATATCTCGATTGAGTAAAGTCAAGTGAATAAGAATTTATTAAGCATTTACCAAGTGCCTTGCTCTGTGATGAGCTCTAATGATACAAAACAAAACAAAAAAGGCAAAAATATGGTCCTTGCTCTTAAAGAGATGCTGAATGAATGGAAGAGATAGAATGCAAATACAGACATATACACATACACACACATCTATATATACATACACACAAATACACAGTGTAAATGAGAAGCAATCTCTGAGTGGGAGGAGGGAGGATAAAGTCAAATAAAGCCTCTTTCAGAAGATGAAATCTGAGCCGTCTCAAAGGAATTCAGGGAAACCCCATGAAAGAAATAAAAAGTTAGACTATTCCATGCATGGAAGACAGGCATGGAAAAAGCATAGAAAGGAATAATATTGTTGGATGAGAGGAACATCAGTGTTGTTCTATAATAGAGAAGGTAGAGGGGAATAAAATGTAAGATGAGAAAGGTAGAAAATGGTCATCTTCTCCAGAGTAAACAATGAAATATCTGAGGCTAGATTTGACCCCTGTCCTGTCCTGCATTCTATCCACTGTCCCAACTAACTGCCTATATGAACTAAAGATTCTGTGTTTTCCTAGCTGCCTTAGTCCAGACCCTATTCTGCTTTCTGGACCTGGACTGTCCATCACTCAATATTATACTCAGGGGGCAGCTGGGTAGCTCAGTGGATTGAGAGTCAGGCCTAGAGATGGGAGGTCCTAGGTTCAAATCTGGCCTCAAACACTTCCCAGCTGTGTGACCCTGGGCAAGTCACTTGACCCCCATTGCCTACCCTTATCACTCTTCTGCGTTGGAGCCAATACACAGTATTGACTCCAAAATGGAGGGTTTTTAAAAAATATATGTGTGTGTATATATATATATACACACATATATATATAACACATATATATATATGTATGTATGTATGTATGTATGTATATACACTATACTAAAGGAAATTCTAACAATAGTGGAGTATGGTGGCACTTTCACCTCCTTATTTCAGGGAAGCAAGGCCACTTAAGACCGTCCAAGATCACATTAATTTTTTGGCTGCCATATAATGACATTGGCCCCTATGGAGCTCAGGATATCCAAACCCCCAGACATTTTTAGATGAATTGACCTCTCAACAGCCTCCATCTTATCCTTATAAAGTCAATTCTTTGAACCTAAATTTAAAAAATTCTGGCTATCTCTATTAAAATTTCTCTCATTGGAGTGAACCCAATATCCTAGCCTGTCAGCTTCTTTTCAGATCCAGATCCTGTCATTCTGTGTTAGCTTTGTGACATCTGTAAAATTGTTAAGGATATCGGCTATGCCTTTATAAAAATTATTGATAAAAGTGTTAAAGAAGTGCTGAGACCCTTCCCCAGAACTATTCTAATGGACCAGCTCCACTTCCAAGAGATGCAGCAGGTGCTTGAAAGGTCACATATAGTGCCTCAGCCTCAGGGGTGGCCAACCTAGCAGGCTTTGCTTGGAAACTCAAAGATTGTCATTTATGTCCTTCTGACAAAGATGCATCTGCCTTCCTTTGAATTGAAAGAAGCCCTCCCCATCAATGGAGAGAAAGTGTTCATGGAGGTAATTAGCTACCAGGTCCAGTGTAGATTCGCCTCTTTTGGTACCAGTATGGAGAGTGCCCTCAAAGGCCAGATTCAAGCAATTGCCAGCCCTAATGACCTTATTCACAAGCTTGTAGATGCTAGCACTGAGACCTTCTTAAAGGTTTATCTTGTCTCTAGTCTTCAAAAATCACTTCCGAAAGTTTCTGGGGAATTGTACTCTATCCAAAAAGAATTGGAAGAGGTGGCCATCAAGTTTGTTTGTCTTGCAACTACAAGAAGATGGTTTTTGGTCCATACTTTGATGCGATCCTCAAGATACTGAACCAGGAGGGCTCCTGAGTCTCTATCAGCTCATATAGGACCCCATATCCCACCCCCAGCAGCAGCAGTAATTATTTAGTTGGCTATAAACCCCTGTTCTCTTTGAAAAAAATGATTTTATCTTGAATAAGTTCCTTTTTCTCAAGATAATAACATCAACATCACCAACAAAAATCTTTTATCATTCTCTTTTCTTCCAAAGTAAAAAATATATATATA
>NC_058132.1:676574927-676621512 GCF_016433145.1 Gracilinanus agilis
CAAGTGACTTGCCCAGGGACACACAGCTGGAAAGTGTCTGAGGCCGGATTTGAACCTAGGACCTCTAGTCTCTAGGCCAGACTCTCAATCCACTGAGCTACCCAGCTGCCCCAGGAAGGATTTTTAAATAATAATAATGCTAGTTCCAGTTATCTCATAGATTTATTGTGGGGATCAAATTACTTTCTAGAAGTAAAAGTCTTTGTTAGCATATGTCCTGGTATTTTTTTATTTTTTATTTAATTTAATTTAAAAACCCTTATTTTCTCTCTTAGAATCTCTCTTAGGTATTGGTTCCAAGGCAGAAGAGCAGTAAAGGTTAGGCAAGGGGGATTAAGTGACTTGTCCAGGCTTGCATAGCTAGGAAATGTCTTGAGACCAAATTTGAACCCAGGAACTCCTCTCTGTAGGCCTCGCTCTCAGTCCACAGCACCACCCAACTGCCCCCATGACAGTATTTAAAAGGCAACATGACGTAGTAGAGAGAGGTCTAAGTATAGACAAGCAGCAATGGTCTATTGGATTTTCCACTCAGCTAAGGGATGTGATCATAGCTCTGGCTTCCACTTAAACCTTCTGATTCATAACAAATGAATGAGTGAGTGACAAACCATTTATTAAACATTTCTTATGTTCAAAGCCCTGTGCTAAGTACTGGGGTACAAAAATAGAAAAAGACAACCTTGTTTTCAAAGAGTTCATGCTCTAGGAAGGAGAGATAACAAAAATGGAGGTTTCAACTCCTAGTCAGATAGAAAGGCCCTATGGCTCTTGGGGTACAATGGCATCTTCTTTAATGTTATTTTCCTTGCTCAAACTATATCTATTTATTATGTTCAACCATTTGCCAGTGCCAAGATTTTGGTAGTGGGAGCTTTCTTTTCAACATCATTAGATTGTGAGCCTCTTGAGGACAGGAATTATCTTTTGCCTTTTTTTTTTCTATCCCCATTTTAGAACAAGAGCCTGATCCATAGCAGGTTGTGGGAAGTAAATACTGAATTAGGGCATCTTTTGTGAAATAATCTTCTTGTTAGTCCCTCCTCCCACAAATTAATTTGATTTTAAAGCTATAAACATTTTCTCTCCCAGGCTATGAAATGGGTTGGGTACTTCCTTTTGTTGAGGATAACAGGATTTAGGGCAGGGCTGAGCAGCAGTTGGCCATTTCTTTCTCCAGTTTACAGATAAGGAAACTGAGGCAAATAGGGCTTAATGACTTCTTCTAGGTCACTTAGCTAGTAAATATCTAAGGCCAGATTTAAATTCAGGAAGATGAGTCTTCCAGACTCCAGTCCAGTATCATCTAGCAGCCCACTTTACCAATGAGAAAACTGAGACTCACAAAGGTGAAGCGACTACCTCCAAAAGCACACAGTGAATTTCAAAGGCTAGACTTAAACTCACTATTCCATGCTGATTCCCCATTCAGATACATATCACTTTTGCCATTACACTTGAGCAGAAGACAAAATGCCCTTCAGCAAAAAGATCTTGAAGGGCTTCTATCTACTTGCTCCCCCTGAGCAGTAATAGTAGAAGAAAGTAATAGACTATGGTGGGGGCAGCTAAGTAGCTCAATGGATGGAGAGCCAGGCCTAGAGATAGGAGATCCTGAGTTCAAATGTGACCTAGGCCTGGGCAAGCTACTTGACCCCCATTGCCTAACCTTTACCACTTTTCTGCCTTGGAACAGAAACACAGATTTTAAATCTAAGATGGAAGGTAAGGGATGAAAGAAAAAGAAAGACAAGAAAGAAGGAAGGAAGGAAGGAAGGAAGGAAGGAAGGAAGGAAGGAAGGAAGGAAGGAAGGAAGGAAAGAGTAGCTTTGTATGATTCTGTTAGGAAAGGCAAACAAAATTAAAATTCAAAGAAAGGTAAGAATATATCATTCAGTTCCCTTCCATTTGCTAGTAATAACAGTGTATCTATTCCTTTAATTGCAGTGAACCTGCTCCCCCAGAGCTGTCTGATAGGGAAGCAAAGGGTATCTGTCGAGGAATGTCTAGCTGCTTTTAAGTAAAGTTGGTCCAGTTCATTTAAAAATAGGCTTTCCATCTCACACCTGGAAGAGTTGATTGAAGAGGCCTCCAACTGAGTCAAGATAACTAGGATCTGCTTTGTCGATTCTTATCACGTATAATTCTTCAGGAATTCTCTGTGACTTTCTGTGAGTTCCTTCACATATATCCCAAAGCTATACATCTTTTTAAAGGAAAATTGCAGGCATAAAAGGAGAGCCTAGATTCCTGCCTCTGAACTCTATCTATTATTTGATATTATTGTTTCAAAATAACATTTCTGTCCACAGGCAGTAAAGAGGAAATTGTCCATTTCCTGCCTCTGGCTTGCATCATATTTTTTTGTCTATAGCACATTTCAATTTAACAATTCAATTGAAAAACATTTATTAAAATATTTACTATGTGCAAAGACACTATAGCAGGTTCTGGGACTATAAAGACTATAACAACAAGAAAAGAAACACCCTTGCCCTGAAAGAGCTTACATTTTCCTTAAAAGATATAATATGTGCACACATAAGTATAAAAAGCACATACAAGTATATACAGAATATGTAGCAATAGAGGAAATTTCCTCACCAGGAGCTCTCAACACCAAAAAAATTACAGGTTTAGTCAAAAATAAAGCTGTTTTAAGTTTAAATGATGCTTTTTATTTCTAGATCATAATCTACCCACCCATTGCTAATGTCTTCTCTCTGAGATTGCCTTCAATTTACTCAATATATAATTTGTATGTACATATTGTGCATGTGTAGACAAGCATATGCATTATTTGTGACACCCCAATCCTTTGAATGTAAGCTCCTTGAGGGCAGGATCCATTTTTTCCCCATTTTTTTGTATCCTCAAAACTTGGCGCATACATATGTTTTTAAGTGATTGTTTACTGACTGACATTCATTTATTAATATATTTCTCTTACTTTTGTTTGAATGCTAAAAATACATTTGCCTAAAATATTACTTGATATAAAACTCACACAAGGCAAGCACTCAAACAAGGTCAAATGAATCAATCCAAGGTCCCTCCAAAGGTCTCTCTGAAGTACTTTGTTATTGACTGTGAGATATGAGAGATTCTGTAAAAGGATTGTCTAGCATGGCATGCCCACATCAAAGATGGCACCATGCTTTATGAGCAAAGCAGAATTGCAGGAGCTCAAAAGAAAGGTAAGATGAACAAATTCAGAGGCAAGTCCATCCCAAATGTGCATACGTACTCTTCATGCCCAATCTTTAGTAGAGCCTTCTACATTGACCCCAACATACTGATGTCATTTTAATCCTCTTTGAGTATAAATGACAACCACCACCACCACCTCCCTTACCCAGCTTTCCCTTATTTAAAAAAAGGGGGGAGTTCAATAAACTAAGGCACATGCACTATACCTAAATGTATGTGCAATAGTCTACATGCATAGTCCCTTACTTCTTCAACAAAAGGAAGAAGGTTCATTTTATTTTTTCTTCACCAGAGCCAAGATTGGTCAACATAACCATACAACATTAAATTTTATTTTATTATTTTTTTTTCATTTGCAGTGTTGATGTCATTGCACATACTGTTTTCCCAGTTCTACTTACTTTCACTCAGTTCACCTCAGTCTTCCAATTCTTCTCCGAATTCCTCATGTCATCATTTCTTACTGCACCAGAATATTCTATGACATTCATGTGCCAGTCTGTTCAACTATTCCCCAGCTGATGTTCAACTTTACAATTTCCAGATTTGGGGGTGCATTTTTGCTACCACAAAAAGTGTTATTTTGAATATGGTGGTATATTTGTCTTTACCTCCTCAGTCTAAGTACATGGTGTTCATTACAATGGCTGATCTACTGTGGATGCATACACTTGTCTCTAGGGGCAAAAATATCCATCGCTGAATACAAAGAAGCTCTCCTCTATCCATATTTTTGTATAGGCTCTCAGGTAATGTGGAATCCAGGACCTGTTGGTCAGTGAGTTGGGGAGGGTTTAGCTTGTATTCTCTTATAAGATGCCAGGCTATTCATTCTCACTACTTTATTCCCCTCAAGGAACACCACCTACTTTGAAGAGTCGCTTGGCGAAGCATGGAGACCTGTCAAGCATGAGTTAAGACAAGAGACTGGATATCTTGGGAGAATATAGTTAATTAGGCCTCCCTAGGCCTGCCTGTAAAGTTCCTTTAATACTGATGCATCCTTAGAAATTGATTCTTGAAAGCTGACTTCAACCACGTGGGAGAGCAGCCAGTGCTAAAGCGAGCTCCCTCCGACCTTTCAACATTGGCTGGGGAAAGGATAATACCTATCCTCTAACAGGGAAAGAAAAATCCCACCAAGTGGAGAGTGAATATTCTTGTGGAACAGCTTTCCCACTGAAGTGGAACACTCTCAGCTACAAGATGCTGTTAGTTCAGCCACTGGCCTGAAACTTCCACTAATGTAGCTGCACAAGCATGCCAAAGGAAGAAGACTAGAGTTCCATTTCATCATCCTCAGGCCTAACCAAGCAAAACAGAAATACTTCAGTGCCCAGTTCTCTGATATGTGAGATGTTGGGAGTAGCAACTATATAAAAAGAGATCAGAGAATCTCTGCATTAGAATGGACCTCAGAAGCATTTAGTCCAACTGATACACAATCTCAATCCAGTGAGTGATCATTCAATTCTTTCTTTTCCAAGAGACCCCCCCAGAGAAAGGACTCCATTAGTGACTAAAGCAACTTTTTTGTGTAACTTCTCCAGTTACTAAGGAATGTACCTCCTCTCTCCTGGTCACCCAGGTTCACAACCTATCATCTTTGATTTCTCTTTCTCACCGGCCTTCTCCCATATTCAATCTGTTGTCAAGACTTGTCAACTTAACCTTTCATGTTTCAAGTAATATTTCATACATGCATCATTTTCTCTCCTGTGACACTGCCACCACTCTTACGCAGGTCATCATCACTTAACTTTTAGACTATCATAACAGCATTCTAGCTGGTCACCCTGCTTCAATTCTTTCCTCACTCTAGTCTATCCTCCATATCAAATTGACATTCCTAAAGCACAGTTCTGGCCCTATTCCATAAACTAGATAGTTACCTATCATATCTAGAATCAAATAGATAATCTTCTGGCATTCAAAGCCCTTCATAACCTGACTCCCTCTTACCTTTCCAGTTTTCTCAAATCTTTCTCCCAACTCATTCTTTAGACCAGTGACACTGGTCTCCTTGTTATTCCCCACAAAAGACACTTCATCTCCATACTCCAGGCATTTTCACTGGCTGTCTCTCATGCCAGAAGGAATGTATTCCTTCTTTATCTCTTCCTTGTGGCTTCCTTGTCTTCTTTCAAGTCTTAGCTAAAACCCAACCTTCTACAGGAAGTCTTTCTCAATTCCTCTTAATTCTAGTACTTTCCATCAATCATTATCTTCAATTTATCAAGTGAATATCTTGTTTGCATAGAGATTTTTGCTTGTTTCCCCCTGCCATTAGACTATGAGATTTTTTTGAGGACTGTCTTTCTTTGTTGCCTTACTTAGTATAGTGTCTGCTACATAGTAGGCTCTCAATAAATCCTTACTGATTGACTTCATTGGATCATAGTTTTAGAAATGTAAGGATATTAAAAGAAGTCAAGTTTAATCTCCTCATTTAAAAAATAAGGAAACTGAGACAGCTAGAAAGAATCTGAGATAGAACTTAAGCCTAGTTCATCTTGGCTTCACTTCCAGTGATCTTTCCACTCCACAATGCTGCCTAGTATGTGTTGTGTTTATCTTTGTGTACTTGGTACTTAGCATACTACCTTACCAAAAGTAGGGACTTAATAAATTCTCATTGATTTAGATGAACAAAGAAAGAGGTTGAGATTTATTATTTATTATGGATCTTCTATTGTGCTAAACCATAAAGATATAAATTATATTGACCATAACTTCAAGGAACTTACATTCTAATGGTTGAAGACATCATAAAAAGGGAGCTGGAAGGCTAAGGGCAGGGAGAGGAAAGGATAGAAACATCATGTTATAGAGCTAGATACATACAGAAAGTGAGGGCAGAGGCTTGTATTCAAGCAAGATAAGGCCAAATCTGGCTTATCAGAATCAAGAGTGGCTCTAGGGCCATTGTCCCTACTTGGGTATGGAGGACATGTAAATGGTGGCCTTGATAGAGTGCTGGCTATCAAGCCTAAATTGTCTCTTAAAATGACCATCCATTGGTTTCAATTCTGCCATCTTAGCTATCTTCCACTCTTCAGCCTTTCAAGTATTTGAGAAGTGTTATTATACCCTCACCATTCCCAATCCCAAATTTTCTCTTCTCTGGATTCAATTTCCTCAGTTATTCCTTCAAGAAAATCTTGTATGCCATGAGCTTCACAGCCTTCTCTGCTGCCTATTACTTAAGATACTAATAGGTTTCCACAGCTTGGCATTGCCAGTTGGTTTTGTAAAATATACAGGAGGCCAGAAGTGAAAAAATCCCTCTGAAGCTTCCCCTGCTGCTTCTGGATTGACAGTATTTACACATAGCTATTTTCATATCTCCAGAATTCAAGGGAGAAAGCTTTCAATGCTTATAAGAAACCTTAGTGCTAATGCAACAGGCAATTTGATGTAAACAAGGTCCTTTTTGTATTCACAAGCCACCTTTTCCAATTCACTGAGACTTAAGCAAGCTCTAATGGTGCCTCCTTGGACAGCCAAGTATGGAGTGGTAGGAAACTCTCAATCATGTCACAGTGAAAACTCTGGGACTATCAAAACAGATATTAGCTCCGTTTGTCTAAAGAACAGCATGGATGGCCATCATCTCTCCTAACCCAAAGCAGGGATGGGGAAAGCAGAGGAAAAGGAAATGGCAGTCTTGTCTTCTGAAACCGCCCCCAGATTGATCCTTGTCCCTGATAATCTTGTCTTCAAGAGACTCCTAGACTGACCCTTGTTTCAGATCAAACACTAAATCCTCAAGTGCCTATCCATCACCCAAGCCAGAACTAGGCTGAAGACAAATCTTAATCATTCAAACTATAGTGAATTCAATTAACCAGATTAATGCCTGTCCTTCCCAAGTTCCCTACTTTGTGTTCTTCAATGGCAGTCCTAGGACTGTGGTTCTGTGTGTTTTCCAGATTATAATCTGTCTGCTCTGATTAAAGACCCTTATTATAACTACTTTAGTAGTTCTGATGCATTTACAGGTTGACAGAAGCTTGCAACCATCTTGACAGAAAGGAACTTAGAGGTCTTCTGGTCCATTCCCTTCATTTCTGAGATGAAGAAGCTGAGGTCCACAGTAGTTATGTGACCTAATGAGAAAATGGAATAATAAAAAATACCCAAGATAGATATTTCCATTACAGAGCATCTGTGTATTTGCCTAAATTTGTTTACAAAAGAAATCAAAATGCAATTGGATGTCATGCAAGGAAATGAGCTCCCATCCCTAGAACTGTTTGATCAGACAAGATTCTTTGGTTCTAGAGGTCTGCTTGATAGCTTAGTGGATTGGCTCGGAGCCATGCCTAGAGATGGGATATCCTGGGTTGAAATCGGACCTCACATACTTCCTAGCTTTGTGATGATGGGCAAGTCACTTAATCCCCATTGTCTAGCCTGTACCAATTTTCTGCCTTGGAACCCATACACAGTATTGATTTTAAGACAGAAGGTAAGGGTTGTTTAAAAAATAATTCTTTGTTCTGGGTCTGCCTCAGTTGTGACATGCTCCAAGGTTCTTAGATACAATTCAAGCCAGACATGTTTGTGCATAGTATGTTTGCAGGAGAGAAATCGATTTTCCTCGACCTTCTTTTGTTTTGCTCTGCTGTCAGCAATCCAATTCATGATGCTCTTTATTTTCATTTAATAATATTTCTTGGCAAATTTGCCACCTACAAAGTTTCTAGCTAAACAGCATCAGTGTTGTGGGCCGGCTGTCATTATTTTCTGAGAGGCATGAGAAGCCTGGCTCCTTCACTCTCACCAGGAGCAAGCTGGATGCCTTGTTAACGACCCTCCCACAGGTGGAATACTTTGGTTTGGGGTCATTTTTTTTCTTCCTTCCCAGGCTCCCCTGGGCCCTGAACAACTAATCTACCACACAAAATTCAGAATCACTAGACCACTTTGGAACCCATAGATCTTGAGGATGCCTCCAATTTTCACATCCCAGATGAAAACAAAAAACAAAAAAACTTAGCTAGTACCCCATTTAATATGCTGTGAGCTGCAAGGATCAGGGGGTTTGCCTTGCTGTTTCAGCTTCACTGGTCCAGACTGCAATATGAACAACTGTGCTCACTGAGGCAATTTGGTTTGCCCTCCAATGTGCTAGGCAGCAGTTTTATCATCAGTAAGGAAGCATTAAGAGAACCCCAGGGAAAGCGTCTGCATTGTACTTAGAGGAATGGGCGGCAGATCTATCAATGCCCAGTCATTTAGGAGGTTTCCAGGCTGTTCTCAGAATCAGGAAGAGAGCCCAGGCCTTTTTATCCCAGCTAAAGAGAAAATGAGTCTCAGAAAGAAAAATGGATTTAAAATAAAAAGCTATCCAGAGAGAGAGCTGAAATGATAAAAAGAAACCAGACATATTCTAGAGGGCTAGGCAAAATGAAAGCTCTCACTGGCTTTTGGTGCAGGGAGGGCTCTATTTGGGGAAGACAAGCCCAGTTCCATGAAGCCTTTCATTGCCTGGGACAGACTAATCCTTCAACTGCTGTGGGTCAGGTTGGAGGGCCCTCCTCATAGAGAGGAATCACAAATAACCATGGGAACGGGAAGAAGGAAAACAGAGGAGGGAGGCAAAAGGCAAAGAGGTCTAGGAGTGACTGATAAAGGAATAGCATATATTTTGTATATATGTACAGGCATGGTGGTAGAGTCAACAGAGAGATGCCCTTGGAATCAAGAAGACCTTTGTTCAAGACTGGCCTGGGATAAATATTACATGGTCCTGGGCGAGTAGCCCAAACTCTGGATACTCTAAGCAATACTCTAGGCCAGTGATGGGCCAACTTTTTAAAGAGGGGGCCAAAGGAAAGGAAATGCTCATCTGTCCATCTGTTTCTAAGGCAACTCTTTAGGAGTTTCATTGTATTGTGCCCTACTCATTGTATTCGTCAGATTAGGAATAATGTCATGCAGCCAGATAGAACATTTCAGGGGGCCGCATCTGGCCAGCGGTAGTTTGTCCATCACTGCTGTAGGCAATAGAGGTGGTGAACTGTGTGTCCTCTGGTCTGTAGATAGATTTCAAGGAGTCCATGAATTTAGGACAAAGAAAAAAATATCATCTTTATTTTCATAACCTTTAAGATTTAGCATATCCTTTGATTATTCAATTAAAAAAAAACTATTCTGATAAGAACTCCATAGGTTTCACCAGACTTCCAAAGGGGCTCATGAGATTACAGTGGATAAGAATAATCTCCCAAATCTCACTATTAGTTGCAAAGAAGGTGCCAGTATACACAATGGAGGGGGTTCCTCATCTGGAATTTTCTTAGAGCAATGAAATCATGAGCCAAGCTACCATCAGTACACCTTTTTACACAACTTTCCCTCGATAGATAGATAGATAGATAGATAGATAGATAGATAGATAGATAGATAGAGGAAAATAGAGCTAGATAATAAAGATAGAGTAGCTATCGATAGAAAGAGAGAGAGAGAGATGGATAGAGAGACTGCAGACAGATTGACAGACAGATCAATAGACAGACAGACAGACAGTCAGACAGACAGGTAGACAGTCAGACAGACAGATAGATAGACAGGTAGACAGACAAATAGATAGATTATACCTATAAACATATGTCTATAGATATATGTTATAGGTATATATAATTTGTTGTCTCCATAGGTTAGATGGCAATTCCCTTGAGGCAGTGATTCCCAAAGTGGGCGCTACTGCCCCCCAGTGGGTGCTACAGTGATCCAGGAGAGTGGTGATGGCCACAGGGGCATTTAGCATCTTTCCTTTTAATTGCTATTAAAATTTAAAAAAAATTAATTTCCAGGGGTCTAAGTAATATTTTTTCTTGAAAGGGGGCGGTAGGCCAAAAAAGTTTGGGAACCACTCCCTTGAGGTAAGGGGCTATTTTGCCTTTGTCTTTATATCTCCAGTACCAGCATAGCGTCTGGAACATAATAATGCTTATTGACAGAATTCTTAATTGAAGAACCTTAAAAACACCACAGTTTTCCATAATGAAAATGGAACTTGTTATGACTACTGTGAAGAATGAAAAAAAAACCCTCTATTTTTGAAATTTCTTTCTCTGAAATGATTCAATTGGACTCAGGGTCCCTTCTAACTAATTTTAGGGGATGCTAGGTGATATGATAGATAGAGATCCAGGTTTAGAGTCAGTAAAACCTGAATTCACATCTAATCTTAAATACTTACTAGCTGGGTGACTGGGCAAGTCACTTCACCTTGGTTGCCTCTGTTTCCTTTTCTGTAAAATGAGCTAGAGAAAGAAATGGTAAAATATTCCAGTATCTTTGTCAAGAAAATGCCAAATGGGGTTACAACAACAAAAACCCTAATTCTATTATTCTATGAGAATCTATAAACTAGACAGCATCACCAAATGCCCTTCACCTACAAAGAAAGTATGGCTTTGGAAAGCTAAAAAGGCAACATTAAGCCGCAATTTATAATAGTCATGTGCATTTGTTCTCTCTTACCTATCTCCTTCCTTGATAGAGCTCTCCTTGCCAGCCACTGGGAGAGCTTCATCCAGAATTTGTGTCTCATTCCTCAATTTTACTGCTACTCCCATAAATGCTGATACTAGAGTTCCTATGCCTCCCCTTACTCTTCACCCATCTCATGATCCCTATCCCTCTGTCTAGTGCCTTTCCTTGATACTGCCACAGCAGCTGGCCAAATGCTAAGCCCATTCAGCCCACATTCCCCTTTCCTCCCTACCTTTTTGAAGAATCACACAATCATGGAATCTGATCATTGGAAGGAACCTCAGAATCCAATCTCAATTAGGCAAGAAAATTGTCTCTAACATGTCCATCAAAAGACCATCTAGCTTCCATTTGAAGAACTCTAGTGCTGAATAGGGAGTCCATAACTCTAAAGAGTTCTTCTGGACAGGTTCTAGTTACTAGAAAATGTTTTTATACATTGAGGTCTAGATCTGCCTCTGATAAGGAAAATTAAACTCAAAAAAGGTAAAGGTGACAACAAGGGTTCTGCAATTCCTATCTATTGCTCTCACTCTTGTCTTCTAGGTCAAAGAGGAACAAGCCTGATTCCTCTTCCATGAGACCTTTCAAATACTTGGAGATAGCTATCATTAGGAGGCAGTGGAAAGTGCTGACTGGGAGTCAGAAGAACTGGGTTCAAATTCCTTCTTTGCTACTTACTGTCTGTATAACCTTGGATAAATCACTTAGTTTTTCTTATCCTCAGTTTCCTTATCTGTAAAATGGTAAGGACCCTTGACCCAAATTGTCAATTCTCCAGACTAAATATCACATATTTCTTCAACTAATCTTCACATGGTATGTTTTACTTGTTTCCTTCTGGAAGAGATGTCATATGGAGATATCCTTTCTAAAAAAACAGAGTCTAGAACCGAATATAATATTCCCACATAGTTTCTGGTCAGAGCAGTGAACCATATGGCTGTCACATTACATTTTCTGGATACAATGCACAATGCCTCTCTTAACAGGGGTAGGAAACAAGCATTTGTCAGTTATCTGTTGTGACTCCTACAGAGCCTGGTACTCTGTGAATTGCTTTACAAATATCTCATTTGATCCACACAAAAACTCCATGAGATAGATGTATCATCATCATCATCATCATCATCATCATCATCATATTTTGTTGTTGTCATTATCCCCATTTTACATTTGAAGATACTAAGGCAGGCAGTTAAGTGAATTTCCCAGGATCACACAGTATATGTCAGAGGTGGGACTTCTCATTTTCTCCTGACTTTAAGTCTGGCTCTCTATCCATAACTACAAATTCTGTTGCCTAGAGGGCACATAACGAATGCCTTTTCACTTCATTCAGAGGCTGAACTGAGATCAGCCCATTCACTGAGTGCTTGCTGGTCCAGGGCGCTGATTTTACCTCTCAGAAGCAAGTAAGTTAAATCACACTCAAATTATGAACCCCCAAATCTACCCAACAGGTCAGAAGCAGAGTCTGACCCAGGCTCTCAATCACCTGCCTAAACCTACAGATCTTTGCCAAAGAAAGTGAAACTGAACTGTCACGTTGATTCACTCTTCACTCTGAGGAGGGACCCCACAGGTGATAGGAAGCATCTCAATGCAAAATAAACTCACCATAATCATCCCTTGGCTCTTATTGGAACTGTCCTGCTTGATATTTCACTGGACTCATGTAGGTTTCCTTTTGAAAAGAATCTTTTCTCAGCAATCAAAATCTCTCCTGTTGGCTCAAGGGAAATTTTATCCTTCTTTATGACAGCCACAAAGGAAACACGTTTGCCTGATTTTCCTGGTTCAAGCCTATAACACAAAGAGGGACAGATGAGGCAATTAAGCATGTCTGATGATAGTATCATTACATCAAATCAATAAATTTGGTATTAGTGATACGTGTGCTCCAGAGAAGAATGACCCAGGCCAAAAATCTCTGTCTCTCCCTCTTCAGGGGTCAAAAGACCAAAAAATCTGCTAATGATCTCTATTTTGAAATCTTACTGTCAAGCCATTTTAATTGACTGGTTTCCAGAGACTCTACTTGAGAACCCTTTGGTTCTAAAGAGCCCATTTCAGACTTTGCTGCAGTATTGTTTGCATAGGACTATAAGGCAGCTCTGTGGGCTACTTGTGTACTCACAAAATCTCAGCTCCCCTACGGAATCATATCTAGGAAGAAAAATTGGAAATAAAATCTTATTCACAGCCTGACAGGTAGGTAACAAAATATTGATTCTGACTTCTTAAGACAAGTAAAAGATGTGGGCTTGGGAATGAACTGCATGGGAAACATATCCCAAAAGATGAAAGAAGATAAGAGAAAAATAGGCTTCTTAAAAGCCAGTTTTATCACCTCAGACTATGAGCTGATCAGATATTACAGTTAGGTTCATTTGAGTGGGTAATCTCAAGAGGAAAACCATATAGTAATCACGGTCCCACCACATGGCAAAGAGCTAAGATTGAGAATATTTATTCTGGGGCTTATTAAAGCTGTACAGGAAGGCAATATGATCAAGTGTAGTTTTAGAATTTTCTCAAAAGCGAATGCAAGCTTGGGATATGGTAAGAGGAGCATAGCTTCTGGGAATAAGAAGAAGATAATTTGGCTGCACTATGTCCTGATCAATAAAAAGCTGGAATTTGGGGTTTAATTTTAGGTGCCATAATTCACAACATTCAAAAAATTCAAAAAAGAGATAAGCTAGACAGTGTTTAGAGAAGGGCAACCAAAATGGCGAAGTCTCTCATTCCTGCCATATGAGAATCAGTAGAAGGAACTGAGGATGTAGAAGAAAAAAATTAGGAGGGAATGACAGCTGTCTTCAAGTATTTGAAGGATGTCACGTGGAGAAGATAATAGAATGGTTGTGCTTGTCCCTAGCAGGCAAACCAAGGAGCCAAAAGAAGGTGTTATAAAATAGCAGATTAATACCTGTTGTAAAAAGGGAAAATTTCCAAACAATTAGACCTGTCCAGAAGGGAAATGGGGTACCTCAGGACATAGTGAGTTCCCTGTTAATGGAACTCTTCACTCAAAACCTGAATGATCTTTAGATGGTTATGTTGTAGTAGAGGTTCCTTTAAGAGAAATGAATTCTACTAGATGTCAACTGATGTCCCTTCTATTTAGAATGTAAACTGCTTGGAAGCAGAAAATGTTTCATTCTTTTTAGTTGTATCCCTTGTACCTAGCATGGTGTCTGAGACATGAGTAGATGTTTAATCCATTCTTCTTGAAAAATTGGTTAATTGGGGCAGCTGGGTAGCTCAGTGGATTGAGAGTCAGGCCTAGAGATTGGAGGTCCTAGGTTCAAAGCCAGCCTCAGACGCTTCCCAGCTGTGTGACCCTGGGCAAGTCACTTGATCCCCATTGCCCACCTTTACCACTCTTCCACCTATGAGCCAATACACAGAAGTTAAAAGGTTTAAAAACAAATAAAAAATTTTAAAAATGGTTAATTAACTAACTCTGACATTCAATACTTCTGGGAAAGCTTCAGAAACTTGGAATTCTATTTTCTATCATTATCCTCTGCAAACCTAACACGTAAGAGACAAAAATATGTTTACCTCATGTAGAAGTTGTGAAAAAAGTAATTACAAATCACTGCACATCTTCATGTTGATGAGGAAAATTGCATCCAGTGGCCTATTGTGCTATATCTTTAAAGCCTCTATCCTTCTCATAGAATGTAAGTTGTTTGAGGGTATCTTTTCTTTTTATGTGCATTTCTTTTTTAATTTAATGTAATTAATTAATTAAGAATGTTTTTCCAAGGTTACAAGATTCATGTTCTTTTGCTCCCCTTCTCCCACCTCCCTCCCTTAGCCAACATGCAATTCCACTGTGTTTTACATGTGTCATTGATCAAGACCTATTTCCAAATTATTGATATCTGAGGGCATCTTTTCTCTTAGAAAGGATGTTATGGGATGAGATTATAGGGGAAAAAAAGGAATGAGAAGTGAGAACTATGCGGTAGAATGGGGAGGTATCAAGAAAATGTAGGAAAAGGGAAGCCAAATAAAAAAGGAGAAAGGGGGAAGAAAGGGAAGAGAAGTGGAGGAAAGGGAAGAGAAGTGGGGGAAAGGGAAGAGAAGGGTTGGCTGGAGAAGGGGAGAATAAGGCAGAGGAAAGGGGAGGGAAATGGGAATAGAAAACAAAAGGAAAAAAGAAGGAAGGGAAAGAAGAACATAGAAGAGGAAGGGTAATGGGACTGTAGGAAAGGGGAGCAGGGAAAGGGATGTAAATAGAAGGGGAGAAGAAAAGGAGAGGGGTGGAAGAAATAGAAAAGAGAGAGAAGGAAGAGAAGGAGGAGAGTGGGGAGAGACAGGAAGAGAAGGGAGGAAAGGAAAGGAGGAGGAGCAAAAAGGTACTCTCTCTTCCCTGGGTGGATGACATGACTTCATGCCCTTGATTCTATTGTACTTTGTTGGAAGGGTGGAAAAGTCCTCTGTGACGGAGAACAAGGGAAGTAATCCAACAAGAGGCTAACTTGGCTGTGGATTTCACAGAGATGTTAGCTAGATGCACTATCTTAGGGATGGTTAAATCTAATAGTCATTCTTATTTGGCCTCTGGCTGCTTGAAGAATGAACAGTAGTAGAAAGCATTAAATATTTATAAGCACTCCCACTTCTTCCTACAGTTTGGAGATCCTAAAACTCACAAGAGACATCAGGTGAGGCCTCTTGGTAAACAAGAACTTTATTTTCTTTCATTTCTTGTAATTTAGGACAAGTCTGCACATAGACTGCACTCAGTATGGGCACCGAAAAGCTCCGTCTTACCTGTAGTGTTGACCATCGCACCTCTTACCTGAGGCAGACAAGGGAATCAATAGAACACATTTTTCAGGGTGATAAAAAGCTAACCATATTGCAGTATTTAATGTGCCATGTCTGCATTCAATTGAAATCAATCAGGCAATTGTTTCTGTGCATTCCCTGGTGACCTGTGCATGCAGCCAATAGACAGAAATGAGCCCCATTGAAAGGCTGTATTATATTCAATGGAGCTATATCTAATGAGCCACCAGATACCAACTCACAGAATTACCATGAAGACTAATTATTTAATTGACACCCTCAAAAGACAGATTACCAAATTTATGAAAATAATAATTTTGCATGCAATAAAACTTGAACTGGAGGTAGTAGACATAATTTTCCCCCATTTTCCAATATTCTCTCAATGGTGCTAAGAATCACAGAATCACAGAACACCACGATTTACAGTGAAAGTGACCCAGAGGGCTACAATGAACATAAGTAGGCTGAGTGATATCACCAATGTCAATTTGAGGACCAAAAAAAAAAAAAAGAGCATGAAAGATATGCAAGGGATCTGAGATTTCAACTGTACTGAACCACAACAGAAAGGAAACTTCACATAGGAGATCTCTCCACAAAAAGACATTTAAATCCATTTATTACTTAATAGATAAATACTAAAGTGTTGTCACATAGAGAACTAGTAAAGATCTAGTGACTTGCCTAGTTTTGTAGTTAGTAAATCTTAAATGGGATTGAAACACAAGTCTTCTCAACTCCAAACCCAAGATTCTAGCCATTCTACCATATTGCCTCTCAGTCATAAAGAAATTCTCCAGGAAAATGTATGATTAGAAAAGTAATTGGGTAATAATAGTAAGGGTAAAATAAATGAATGGCTTGAGTATTAATTAGTACCCACAAAATGCTAAAATGTCTGGGGGATAGTATCCCATCCTTTGAGTAAATCCTCAATAGAATTATAGGAGGACATAGTCAAGAATCATACAGGATAAAAACAAAACAAAGCACAGATGGCTAGTAATTTGTGCAGTTGGCAATAGTACCCCCATCAGTAAAGTATTATCCTAACAGCTCCCAGTCTTGTACCACATTTCACAAAAGAGAAGTTCAAGATGTAGCCAAGAGGCATCAATGTGGATTTTCTTTAAAAAAAAAAAAAATATATATATATATATATATATATATATACTTCTCTCAATCAAGATGATCTCCTTTTTAGAATTGTTCAAACTAAAAGGGACAAGGAAAGAGAAAAAAGGAAATTTTTGTATTTTTATATGGATCATTCAGTCAGAAAAATTGGCTGTCTAATGTAGTTAAAGCTAAGGACATGAACAACATGAACGTTGGAAGGGAGAATCAAATAAATGGGTCAAAGCTCTTACCCAGGACATAAGAATAAATAAACCCTTAGAGAGTTGTTTTATTTTCTCATGTGATTTAATCATGAATGGAGTATCTGAAGAAAGAACAGATCTAATCAAATCTTGAATCCCAGAAAGGAGAGCTTACTTCCCTGAGTTTCCATTTTTCTAGTAAATGTTGAGTGGCAACCTATGCATTTCTTTAATTTCCAACATTTCACTTCTAGTAGCATTTTCTCTTCAGCATCTTCTCTTCCTTTAAGTATAAAAGGTTGCCATGAAAGTTTGCCCATATCAATTTTGCTGAAAAGAATTTCTCAAGATTTTATGAGTTTTTTGCATTATGCTATTCACATTTATTCTATATTATTATTTATATTATTTAGGTGTGACAGTGTGATCATGACCCAGATTCTTATAGTTTAGGAAGCTATTCCTCATTTCTTATGGGCCCATAAATTCTTTTGGGTTACTGAGATAATGCTAGCCAAATTACCCTTTCAGGGACTCTGAATGGACCCAGGGGTATAAAGAACAAAGCATGTGTGTGTGTGTGTGCATGTGTGAATGTGTGTATGTACACACGTACATATGTATCTTCATATTTTTCTCTGTCAGGAGGCAGATAGTATATTTCATCATCAGTCCTGTATCATGTGTGGTCATTGTATTGATTATAGTTCTTATGACTTTCAAAGTTGTTTGACTTTATAATGTTACTGTGTAAATTATCCTGGTTCTGTTCAAATCATTCTTTATCACTTTATAAAAGTCTTCACAGTTTTTTTCTAGCAGTGATGTTATAATATAAATTGCCCTTCTGGTTCTCCTCCACTTGGTATCAGTTCATGTAAGTATTTCTAAGTCTTTCTGAAATAATCTATTTCCCCATTTTTTACAACACAGTAGTTCCCCATCACATTCATATATTAAAACCTTTTTTGCCACAACCGAAAGTTGTTGCAAATATTTTCAGACATTTAAGAGTTTCCTCTTTGATCTCTTTTAGGTATAAGCCTAATAGTGGGTGCATAATTCCAAAGTGTTTTCCAGAATTATTATACCTACTTATAACTGTAACAATAATGCATGAATGTGCCTATTTTTTTCACATCTCCCATATTATTTATCATTTTCCATATTTTTCATCTTTGTCAATTTGATGGATGTGAAATAGAATCTCAGAGCTACTTTTAATTCATATTTCTCTAATTACTCATGGTTTGGAGCATTTTTCATATAGTTATAGATATGCTTTGATTTATTCCCTCAAAAACTGTCTATTTATATCCTTGGACCATTTAGCAATGGAGGAATGGCTCTTATTTTATGTTTTAATCAGTTCTTTATATAACTTGGAAATGAGACCTTTATGAGAGAACCTTAATGCTAAAAATTCCACCCCTCCAGTTAATTTATTTCCCATTTAATCTTAGCTTTATTAGAATCATTCTTTTAATTTTTTTTTAATTTTATGCAATCAAACTTATCAATTTTATCTTTTTTGTGATCCTCTATATCCCTTGTTTGGTCACAAACTTTTTTTTTCTACCCATAGTTCTATTTTGTAATTTCTCTTATTCTATTATCTGTTGATAATGAGGCTTTTTACATCCAGGTTGCATACTCATTTGGAGTTTAACTTTGTATAAAGTGTGAGCTGTTAGTCCAGATCTAATTTATTCTATATAGCTGTCTAATTTTCCCAGAAGCTTTTGTCAAATAGCAAGTCTTTATCCCCAGTATTTAGAGTCTTTATGTTTATCTAGTTTATCTAATACATACCTTCGCCTCTGCACATTATGTAGCTTATTTTGTTGCATGGATCAATCTCTATTTTTTAAACATTTAAATGTTTTGAGAATTATTGCTTTATACTACCATTTGAGTTCTAGCATTCCTAGGTCCTCTTTTGTTACATTTCTTTTCAAAGTTTCCCTTCAAGATTTTTGATTTCTTGGTCACCTTATGAATGCCATTATTTTTTTCTAGTTCTACAAAATTAGTCTGTTGTTAGATACACTGTTATGGCTTCGAATAAGTAAATGAATTGAGATAGTGTTGATATTTTTATTATATTAACTCATCCTACTCATGAACAATTAGCATCTTTCCAATAATTTAGGACTTTCTTTAGTTCTGTAAACAATGCTTTGTAGTTTATTTAGATAGTTCTTATATGCGTGTTGGTAGGTAGACTACTGAGTATTTTATACATTGTGTACTAATTTTAAATGGAATTTCTCTTTCTAACTCTTCTTGCCAAGTTTATTAGCACTAAATGAAAACCCATATTACTTGATAAGTATTTATAAGACTAATAGCCATTCTCTGAAAGATAAGTGGCCAAAAGATATGGACAAACAATTCTCAAAAAAAGAATTGCAAAGTATTTACAACCACATGAAATAATGCTCCAAATCAGAAAAAATAAGCAAATGTAAATCAAAATAATCTTGAGGTTTCACCATAAATCCTAAAAATTGTCAAACAATACATAAAAGTCAATAAATTTTGGAGGGTTAATAAAATAATAGGCACACTAATACATTGTTGGTGGAGGTGTGAAATGGTATATTTTGAAAGTAGACTGAAATTATGCAAATAAAGTGACTAAAATATCATTAACTTTTGAACCAGAAATTATATTACTAAGCTTAAATCTCAAAGAAGCCATCAATAAGAAATTCCTGGACATGCCAAAATATTTATGTGTTTTTATGTACATGTTTACATGTATAAATATTTATAACCATTTTGAGATAGCAAAGAATTAGAAACAAAGTACTCATTGATTGGGAAATGTCTAGACAATTTTTGGCATGTGAATATAATGGACTGTTATCATGCTATAAGCAATAATGTGTGTGACAAATACAGAGAAATATAGAAAGATGGACACTTGGGTGGTGCAATGGATAGAGTGCTGGACCTAGAATCAAAAAACTCATCTTTTTTAGTTCAAATCTTGCATCAGATTCTAATCCTGTTGCCTCAACTTCCTCATCTGTAAAATGAGCTCAAGAAGGAACTGGCAAACCACTCCAGTATCTTTTTCTCTAAAAAGAAACCAACAAAACACCTAAATGAGATCACAAAGGGTCAGCCATGACTGAAATGACTGAATAAAAACAAAAATGGAAAGAGCTATACAAGCCGATGCAAAATGAAGCAAGCAGAACCAAGAAAACAATATGTACAGTAACTGCAACAACATAAGCAGGAAGAATAATCACACATCAAAAATGAAAAGTGAACAAGGCAAAATTATATATTTGTTTATCAAGCATGACTACAATAAACTGATGTAAAAAGGCAACCCCCACTCACTCCATTGTGGAAATGAGAGATCCACAAGAATTATACATGTACATGTTTTCAGATGTTTTTCAGGGTATTAATCAGTTGTGTGGATTTGTTTTTCTCTTTAAAAATGACTACTTATAATATGGAAATAGGTATCAAGTGATAAGTGATATAGGGTTTTGCACACTGTAGGTGATTAACAAATATTTGAAAGACTGGCTGAATTGAATGAGATCACTAAAGGGACATAGTCATAACAATTAGTAAATTATTAAATACCTAATAGATCTGTAGGAAAAAGCTGAAAAGAGTATTGGGTTATTTAGAATTACTGGGGTTCTATACTTACCTCTAGGAGATTATATTCTACTGAATGAAAAGTTAATTGGTCAGTCCAAGAAGCATTTCATAAGAACTTCTTACTATATGTCAAAATTGTGATGGAAAAAGGGAAGGAAGGTATTTAGTTTCTAGCCACTCTATCTCAGTAGGATGCAGCAATCAAGTGTTAAATTCCAATGTGCAACAATAAGAAGTTCAGAAGAATGTTTTCATGAGGACATCATGGAGAAAATAATTTCCTAGTTTGCTAATTGTTCAAATACACAATTACCTTAAGTGGATATTCCCTCCAAAAGAATGAACCTCAAGCCTGTGTATGCTTATGAATCCTATGTAGCCCTTGTCTATGTTCTCCCATAAGTAAATTAATTTTAATGGTTTTGTGTCACAGGGACCCATCCAATGTGCTACAGGTCTTCCTCAAGATCTCCTAACAACCGAAGAAGACTGGATATCTTTTACTTCTATCTCATTTGTAACGTGGCCTTTCTAATACTTTCTTTCTAATTTATTGTAGACTGTCCAAACTTATTGTGTGCCTCCTGTAATAATAAAAGTGAAATATTAAATGTAATATTAATTTTTTAAAAAGATTGTGGTTGCTGTCTATAAAATTAACTCTCAAGTCATGAGTCTGTTAGTAGCTCTTCACAATTAAGTTTTAATCAAAATGGAGATAAAGTAAAAAGAGGGAAATGTAGGAAGGAGACAGAAAATATCACCTAACTAAAATACCCTAAGCTGAATCAGGAAGCCGAAAACACAGCTCACCAAGCTGCTTAAGCCCACAAAAGCCTTCAAGCTCAACCCCAGGTTCTACTGCATCCCACATCACACCTTTTTCTTTCTGCCCTCCTCTGCCATGCAACTTACACGTGCAAAATGGATGCAGAGTAGGGATCTTGGGGACGTTGAGCCTGGGGAGTGGATTTTATTTACACACTCCCATCAGCCTTTGAGTGATCCCCAACTTCTTTAGCAAGCTTCAATGTTCCATGTCTGGCAGTCATTCAATAACACTATAAAAATCTTGTTAAGCTCACCAAGAATAGAGGATGGAGAAACATAATGAACTGGAAGCAAGTAGCATAAAAATTAGCTTATCATGCAGGGCATTCCATTCATTTTAATAGATCTGGCAAAATCCATCCAACTTCTAAAAAGTAATTCACAAGATTCAGTGTCTATCTCCAAGTGCTTCATGTGGTTAAAAAAAGATTTATATGTGTACACACACATATGCATATGTGTATATATGTATATATACATATATATGACCATAATGAAATATTTATGTGTAGCTCCCTTATTTTTAGGCATCCCATCTGGAAGAAAAGAAGAAAGTTGTTCCTTAGAACAACATAGAAAGTATTTCTTGGCACTGTTTGACAATGGATGACTTTGAAATTTATGCAAATTAACTTTCCTTCTGACATGCAGATAAACTTCTCAATTTATTTAGTAAGAAAGTCCCAAGACAAAAAAAAAAGATAAGGCACAACTGATTTGCTGTTGTATTTTAGTTGTTAATGCTCCAATTTAGAGACATTCCTTGCTGTTTTGGCCTGCCAGAAATTCCACCCCAACTTGGGGAGATAAAGAAAGAAAACCAACCGGGAAGGCTATTTTTTCCCCTTTTTTTCGTGGTTCACTCAAGATTTCAAGCCATTTTCCTATTGTGGAAGGAAGACAATAAAGTGACAGTAAATTTGAAAGTCAGATGGCATATGACTTCTGAGACTAGATGGTTATCACTCCCCCATATACAAAGGAAAAGTAGCTTCTGAGTAAAGTTGTGTCTTCTAGTGGACAATAAAATTCAGTAAAAGAGATCCAAGCTACTGATTCATAGGTCTATGCTTAGCCCACTGGCCACATCACTTCCCCAAATCTGTAAATACCAAGGAGGAGAATCATTGCCTACAAGAAATCCACTGAATTCTCCTGGCCTTCCTTTGTGATTGGAAAGAAATATGACTGATTTTCAAAGATAATAAACCTATGTTTCCAGATGAACATATTATGCATCCAAACCTGTATTGTTCCCTTTCAACAGTTAGATGCACCTTGGCACATAACAGGACCTTGATTTGAACAATGTAACTGCCATTTAAAACATTTCTCAACTTCTTTTGGAATTGCCTGCAGCAATCACTTTTCATTATCCTTACTGATAGCACATCCTCATCCTTTAAGGTTGAATTGGATTTGTGGAAACAGATAAAAGTCATTTGGAGGCAAACTCAGCAAGGGAGAGAAGAAATTTTGAGCCAGGAAACCTAGGTTCAAACACAGGTTTGCTTTTTACTAGCTATTTGATTGTAGAAAGCCTCTTAAAACTTCTGGGCCTCAGTTTCCTCATCTGTGAAATGAGGTGACTGGAATAGATACACTCTAAGGTCCCTTGCATTTAGAGATTATCTGAGGCTATTTTCCAACCTTGAGATGTAATTTCCAGATATAAAAAAAAATGTTGGCCAACATTTGTATAACCCTTATATTATTACACTTTCTGGTTTGGATAGCCCTTTACATATATTATCTCAACTGACAGAAAAACCCTGTGAGGTAGAAGTTGTCATTATGCCCATTTTACAGATGAGAATACGGAGGCTTAAAGAAGATGGGATTTATCTAGAGACATAACTAAGGAGAGTCTGAGATGAAAACAAGTCTAGTGCTCTTATACACTCTGACACATTGATTCTTAAAACTTCTGACATAGTATGTATTCCTTCCTCACTTCACCCTATAAAGATACTTTTATTTCTTCAAGATTCACTTTAGGTGCCATATTATCTTTTAATGTCTTTGTTACCTTAGACAAGTCACGACCTCCTTTTTTGTTACTGTTTCATCCTCAAAATGAGAGTCTTGAACAAAGGTTACTATTGCCCTTTACAGTTATTGAGACTGTAAGTCTCATGAGACTTACATGTTCATGACTTCATGAGACTGAAGTTTTCCCAGGTGAAAATGTTCACTCCTTGAGGCTCATCTGCCTCTACCTTGTATTGTACTTCTGTTGTTATGTCA
Organism: Gracilinanus agilis; assembly: GCF_016433145.1. Lineage (NCBI taxonomy): Eukaryota > Metazoa > Chordata > Mammalia > Didelphimorphia > Didelphidae > Gracilinanus > Gracilinanus agilis. Next base: position 676,598,492 of record NC_058132.1, read on the forward strand.
TGCTTCCCTGATAGACTATCAGCTTAGAGCCTATCTCTTGTTTCACCTCTGTAAATCCATCACCAAGCAGAAGTCCTCACATAGAAAAGATACTTAGTAAATTAATTAGATCTTTTGACTAATTCCATTTACTTTAACATATAATGCTTTGTTTCCCTATCCTAGACTGGACACTGGCCACCATAAGTCATCTCATATGTTATTGGATACTTGGGGTCAAATAGAAATATGTGATTCAGCAAAGTAATAGCCATTACCTGGTAAATCTCCAAAAGTAAATTCTAATGGCAGTGGGGGAGAGGTGGGGAATAGTTCCATTGGTCAACCCTGAAGACTATGGGACAAAAGTGTTGTATTTATGCATTTGAACTGCAACATCCTATCTAGCTCTTTCTTTTCATAGATAAAGAAACTGAGACCTAGAAAGGTGATGTGATTTTCCCAAGGTCACACAGCTAATAGCAAAGGTAGGATTTGAACCTGCATTTTCTGATGCAAAATCCAAGCATCCTTCTATTGTGCTACAATTCACATTATTCTGTGTACTTCTTGCACATTCAATCCAATGAGCATTTACTAAGCATCTATGAAATACAAGAAACTATTCTAAGTACAGGAGACACAAAGAAAAAAAGAAAATTATGGTGCTCTCAATGAGCTTACCTTTCTACAGGAACAAAAAGAAAGATATATGTTTATCAGTAAGTAAATACCAAGTAATTTAAAGAGGAAATGGTACAGAATAACTGGAGTTATCACAAAAAAATTTCAACAAGTTAAAATAAAGAAGTCCAAGCTAGACCCCAAGAAGAAGGAATTCCAAGAATTAAAAATGCCTCTGATGTCAACTAAAATGATCCTTTGACTGACTAGTAAATACATCAGTGGAGACTCATGAAATATGGTTTGGAGGAAATATTGATGCACTAAGTATCTAGATAACAGAATCTGAGAGTTCAGTGGTCCTCTAGTCCAATTTAGATTTGAAAGGAATCCTCACAAAAACATGCTTTACTAGGAGTTATCTAGCCTCCGTTTGAACACCTCTAATCAGGGGAAACCCATCATACCCAATTACACTTTTGGACACCCATAGCATTTAAGAGGGCTTTTGGTTTTTATTTGTTTGTTTTGGGTGATTTTCCCCCTAACACCAAATACAAGTTATTTCCACTTTCTGGGGAGAACCAGGACCTAGAACTTAACTAGAAGGCATGCAAGAACTTGACAATTCATTATCTACCCAAATAAGTTTGTTTGGTCATGGTGATGGTGATGGTGGTGGTAGTGGTGGTGTTGCCACTGCCGCCACTAATATATTATATTATATTAATTATATTATATTAATTATATTATATTATATTAATTATATTATATTATATTATATTATATATTATAATATTATAGCCTGAGACTTTATTTTCTTATTAATAATTTTGACCCTTATTATTGATTAGTTTATGTAAAACATCAAAATAGTTAGAACTGAGCTTTTTTGCCACTAAGAATTCTCAGCTCTGGTGACCAAGATGCATTCTTTCTTTGATTTTGAATGCAAGAAGAGATGCTAATTAGGTGGTGCTCCTTCATGCTGCCACATCAGAGGACCACAGAATCTAGTGGTGGCTCATCATAATTAGCCTATAAGAGCTCCTAGATGAGGGACTTGGTACAACATGTCATCATGTCCCTGCTCTCTACAAATGATTTTAAATGGATTTCTTAATTAGAAGCAAACTGTGGCCTGTTACTAATGAAGCATGCAGGGGCAGCAGAGCGGTCAAGAAACAGGGATGTCTCTGATTTTCCTTCTCTAGATGCCGTGGCCTTGCATTTATGGCAGCAAATGTGTCCACTCCCCAGCATATATTGTACCTAGCCACAATAAAATGTGAATTCTTTATCTCTGGCTTGCAGCTTTCTGCAGGCATCATAAAACTCAGATCCAGTTAACCTTATTTTAATAGGTTTTCCCCACAGTTGATTTCTGAAAGACATGACAGAAAGATGATTTCTTTCCCAAAAAAAGTATAAATGTAGTCAATGTCCCCACCTCAAGGAGCATCCCACATGTGTTATGCAAACTTAGTTCCAAATCCATCAAAAGGAAGAATTCTCTCATTAGGAAGACATAGGAAATTAAAATGGTGAAAAATGAATCTGATAATGAATCCAAATGAACACGTGTTATTTCAAAGCAGATTTATAGGAACAGATCTGTATTTCATGGGTACAGGAAACTGCCAGTGATTAAATTTCAAGCTGTCAATGCCAATCAGTACCTGTTCTTCATCTTATAGGCTTACTGAGTTCCCAGAACATTGAAGGAACAAGTGACCTACTAAGAATCATGCAGCCAGTATGCGTCAGAGACAGGACCAGAACCCAGGTCAGCTTGACTCCAATATTGGCTTTCTATCCATGAAGCCAAGTCACAGTACCTCTCATATACACATACACAGAGAGATATTTCCATGTATACAAACGTGTGTGTGTGTGTAGGGGCTAAGGACTAGACTTCTCATTTTGTGATTTCATTGGTACAGAGAATTCCCAATGAAGACAATCCCTCTAGCAAAGGAAGATGCCACCTTCTTTGTAAATTATACTCAAAAACTTTTGAATATTTAAAAATATCTGTGGTTTTGTGTGTGTGTGTGTGAGAGAGAGAGAGAGAGAGAGAGAGAGAGAGAGAGAGAGAGAGAGAGAGAGAGAGAAGCAGTGTAGTTTGGAACAGTGGATAGAGAGCCAGTATACGCATATACACATGAATACATTCCTATGTATGTGTATCTACATGTATACATGCACAGCTATGTGGTGCAGTGGATTGAGTGCTGGTCCTGAAATCAGGAAAACCTGAGTTCAAATATGAACTCAGGCACTTTCAAGCTGCATGACCCTGAAAAAGTGACAACCTTGTTTTCCTCGGTTTCCTCCTGTGTAAAATGAACTGAAAAGGAAGTAGCAAACCACTCCATTATCTCTGTCAATAAACCTCCAAATGGAGTCACCGAGAATCAGAGATGACTGAAATGACTGAATGACAACAAATACATTGATCCTGCCTCTCATGCATGCTCTCTGTGTGAGGCTGGACAAGTCACTTACCCATTCCTTTCTTCCATGTCCTTGTCTATAAAATAAGGATGTTGATCTAGATGGCCTCTAACTAAGGTCCCTTCCCTTTATGCTTTTGATCTAAGATGCTATATGGGTATGGAATATGGTACAATATAGAAAGAGGGACCTTGGAGACAGCCAACTCTGTTATGTTTCCTGGGGAAGTGGAACATAAAGCACTAGGTTTTATAACCTTATCTAGGCAGAAAAGTCTGCTATCTACATAAAAGAGGGGAGCATTATGGGACAGGAGAGAATTCGTTTCCTCAGAATAGTATTACTCAGTTCCTTTCCACAGGAGGAAATAGAGCTCTAAGGATGTTTTCCTAGCCATCGGGGTATGATAAAAGTTAAGAACTAAAATGAATTTCTCACCTTAATTTAGGTGAAAGTTGGGCTGAGAGACTCAGAGGAGACAATAAAAGAAAGAGCAGTCAAGGAATCTCAGAGTTCTAAGGAGAATTCTAATAGCAGTCTTCATCTTAACCTAAACCTCTATTACCTTCTACAGTAGCCTTACTGAGGGCAGAACTCCTTAATTGTGGAGAGAATTTCAAAGCTGTTGGCTGAGATAGCTGCCCAAAAAAGTTGAAATCTTTTAAGATGAAGGTATTTGCTCATCAGAGTACCTCTAGACAGAGTTGCATATGACTCTCAGAACTGTTGGTTTGGTATGGGAACAGGCTGAAAGAACTCTAGCTTTTGCTGAACAGCAGAGACTTCCTAAGCTCAGCATCCTGAGTGGATTTTAGACAAGGTATTGGGTAATCCTGAATGTAGTTGGATAACTGAAGTGCAGCTAGAGCAGACATTTAATGCATGGCAAAAATTGGGGAATAGGGTTGGGAGGACTCATGGTCCATGAATGGGACCGGAAGAGAGCGAAGCCTCACAAGTAGCAAAACTCAGTACCATCACCAGAAGTCACTGGTAGCTTTGTAACATCAGAAGCATGAGATGCTATCCCTTATTTGCCCTCATCACTTGAATTCCCTTTTGTTTTCTTGTTTTCTTGTTTTTGTAATTTCATGTTGTCCCTTCATTTCTTGTTCTTGTAATACACAGTCCCTGTTTGTGGAGTTACACCCATGCATCCTTTTGGTCCACTCCTCATTGACAGTTCATATTTGTATAGTCACAAACTCAAGTTTCATGGAGTATGAGGGGAAGGGGTTCTTTCGTTCCTATATTATTTTATTTTATAAATGCCTTTTTGTGGGAAGTAAGTGTCTACTCTGGTTATGTTGTAAAGGTAAACACATCATTGGCATTCATGAACTATAATTTTGAAAAGATTTCAGTTTACAAAGCTAGAATCCACAGTAGCTCATGGCAGGGAAGGTTGGGAACTACAGGCGAGGAGTGTCCCTATTAATTCAGCCACACATATAATTATATTTTATGTTTTTGTATGTGTGTACCTATGAATATTTAACATATATGTGAATATTCACATTACCATAATAAAAGGACTACAGTTCACAAATATGTAAGGCAAAATATATAGGAGAAACTTTATTTTATTATAATCCATAGTAGGGAAAAATTAATTGATTGATAGCAATCTTCTGACAGCTAAGTGAACCAAGTGAGTTCTGAACAGAAATATATTCTATATCTAGCACAGTGTAGAATTTGGGAAAGAATCAAAACAGAAACAGGAAATGATAGGAATGTGACTATTCATTTAACACTGAATGGAGGCCAGACTCTCACTACTGACATCTTTGTAGTCTGGCTTCTACTCTTTTCACTGGAATGAAATTTCCTTTCCCAAAAGCATCAGGGACTCCTCATCACCTGATCTGGCACACTGTTCTTAATCCACATCCTTGAGTTCCTTAGAGCATTTTACATTGTAACCCAAAGTCTTGGAGGTATTCTTTCCTTTGAAATCCTTTGTGTATTTCTCAAACTGCTCCTTCACAGATTCCTCTTCCTTTTCCCCATTGCCTCGTAAATGTCAGAATTCTCTTAAGCTCTTCCCTTAGTTCTTCTCTCTTCTTCCCTTTCTACAGTGTTTCTTGGTGACTTCAAATATTTCTGCAACTTCAGCTATCATCTCTATGCAGATAAATGCCAGGAATTAGCCATAGTACTACCTCAATCAAAGTGGATTCTGGGTCAGTCCTGTGGGTTCTCAGTCAGATGGAAGACTTGTATCTAGAGAAAGAGCATCTCTTTTCATGTAGCAAAGGGAATTTGTTGAAACTTTCACTCCGCATTAGTGAGTCAGTACAACCTGACCAAGAAAAGACCCTATCCAAGATTGTTCAGGTGAGTAGCAGAAAGCATTCTCCTAGATTTGGAAGAGGGATAAGGTCAAATTGGGGATGCATTGCTTATGTTTTTTAAGAGAGTGGGAAGAGAGCTTGATAACTAGTTAGCCCAACTCTTAACCAAGCCAATTCTTACTACAATATACCCAAGAAGTGATTGTCCAGCCTCCCCTTACAATCCTCCAGACAATGGGAACTTCCGGCCTCCTGAAGCAACTTTTTCCATTTATGGACACCTCTAATTGTTAAGAAGGCTAAATTTGCTTCTATAACTTCCAACCTGGTTCTTTTCCCTAAAATTAAAGGGAACATACCCAGGGCATCTTGCACATGACAGACTCATATAATTGAAAGATAGTTACCATGTCCTCTTCTGAGGCTTTTCTTTAAAAACCTAAAAGGGATGAGGTGGGACTAGGTGTTGTGGCTGAGGTCAGAGCCAAAGCTGGAACCAGTGATTTAATAACTTTTCTGACCAAGAATCTGAAAATTGCAATATGTGTATTGTGCCTATGGAGGTGATCAAAACTATAGTGGCTATGGCAGATAAATATACTGGCTATAACTATGGGAACTATGGATACAGACAGGGATATCCAGTGGTCAACAAAGCATGTATGGCAAAGCATCACAAAGAGGTGATAATCACCAAAATAATTACCAACCATATTTAAAAAGGACATGGAGAAAAAAAAGGTGCAGATGCTACAGCTACCTTATTTACCAGGATGATGACTTTGAATGGATAGTGGTCTTCTACTGATCTGAAATTACTATTTCGTAAAAGACTTGTAGCATACATGACACAACTGTATCCAATGGTATATAGCGGCCAATTTAGTTTTCTGTTTTTTTACTTTGTCCTTTGCCATCTATGTTATGACAAATGTGGATTTGTGTTTATACAAATTTTAATTGTATAATTTTATGTTAATGTTTCTCAACAATAAATTACTTGTGATTGTTAAAAAATAAAATTATATAAAATTGAAGAAGCTAAAAGTTCTCATCTCTTTTAGACAGTCTTCAAATGACACGGCCCTTCAGTTGTTTGTTGCACTTCTCTAGAGGCTCTCCAATTTATCAGAATATTTCTTAAACTGTAGGGTCCAGAACTATACACTTGGGAACTGAATATGGGGTTTTGACTAGTGAAATAAGGATCTTAAGAGTGGAGTTAGGACAGCAAATTAGTCGACTAAAAAGGGCATCAAAACTAGCTCTGAGTTATGGGTAGAAGCCAGGGCCCAAACTAAAGCAATGTTTAGGATGGGGGGAAAGACATACAAGAGGACATACTTTTTTATTATATTGTGGAATGTTGTATTGTATTATGTGCTGTTGAGGACAGACAATAGGTCACAGGCAAAAAGCAAAACTGTATGACTGAAGGTATAAATAGAGGTGTGGTCAATGGCAAACAGTAGCCAGATTCTCTTCATTGGTGCAATTACATAGTACCATGCACTCTATCCATCACTGCCTTTTAATGGACAGTTTAAGGCAATACAATATCTTTCTTGGCATAACTCTAATGCCAGACAGTGCCTTTCCCTCTGGACCAGTGTAGGAGTTACACCAGGGTATGGGACCTTTTCTTGAGTTGTCCTTGGCAATGTGATATCAAATTCATTTCCCTTGGTAGAGATCTGAGGATTCTCGATCTTGGGATTGCTCTGGGAGCTAGGTACAGATCATTGTTAACTTGCGCAAGATGATACAGTTACTTGGTGGTAGGACAGAGACTATGACATGTCTCCAGACTCAGAGTCAAAGGTCAGTAGCTTTGACCATTACAAACATTAATTCAGACTGATTATAATTCAGAAACATATTTTTGCTGGAGAATACATTGCAAAGTGTCTGGGGAAACACATTAAAGATTAAGTGACCAGATCTAAAGAAGAAAAAAAAGTGTCTTAACTGAAATTTCAAAGCACATTTTGTCATTTTGGATTATAATTTGTTGTGTCTTTCTACTCTCCACCTATACATGTCATATAAAGGCTTTGGAAATGTGTCAGCCTTTATTGTCAGGCCTTGTATTCACCCTTTCATGCTACAACCTGGAAACAGCTCAAATAATTTCAGAGTTTCTCCTGTCTCATCAAAAGCAGAGAAAAAATATTTCTGTGCTAGAAAGAGAAGGTAGTATGGTGCAATGGAAAAAACACTGACTCAGATCTTGCCTCTGTGAAACTTTAGAAAGTCACTTAATCACTCTGTGGCTCAGTTTACACATAGGCAAAATGTAAGAATTAGACTAGATGACTTTTGAATTCCTTCTAGTTCTTACTTAATGATCCTATAAAAGTCCCATGGAATGATGAGATCTTGTTCATCTTTTATAGCAGTTCTCTTCTACTCCTGTGTCCCATATTTGTTTTATATTCCCTCATTCTCTCTTCCCCTAAAAGCTACCATCTAATCATTTCAGTGGTTCTTTTAGACTATGGTAGTACCCTGAGTTGCTGATACATGACAACAAATTTAAAATCCTTTTCCTAATCAGTGTGCTCAGAAAGCATGGGCATGATAAAAATCTGAAGTCATTTGTGGAGATAGAACCAAGATGGCAGACCACAGGCTGGGACTCTGATGAATTCTTCCAACTTTCCTCTCCAATAATGGCCCAAATCAAATTTTTGGAGTAGCTGAGTCAATAGAAAGTCAAAGGGAGAGACATTTTTCCATCCTAAGAAAAGTTAGGAGGTCTTCAAAAGAGATGAGGAATGTCTGGGTGGGAACAGGCTCAGAGAACAACAGGATTAGCATTGTTAGACCTTGGAGGCTGCAGTAGTAGCAGCAGCAGCTTCAGGAGTTCTCAGCCCAGGGACATTCTTGGGTGCAGTTTCAGAGAGAAGAAGAGAACTTGTGATCAGTCACAATGGGGGATTAATCACAATTCCATGGCCAAGAGGCACACTAGAATTAACATCTGGAGTGGAACAAGGACCCTTCTTGTGTAAAGACCAAAGAAAAACCAGGAGACAATTGACTACACCTCTCCCAAGATGATACCACATTGGAAGCACCAAAAATTTGCAGACCTCCAGAAGTAGCTCTGAAAACAGCAACAAAAATATCTGAAGCTTGGCATAGTGCCTTCTAACCCTCTATTGGGCAGAATCTAACCTTTAAAAGTTCAAAGTGAAGAAGTAGGCTAGTAGAATGATCAAATAAACAAACTAAACAACTAGACCACAAAATGTACTACAGTGGCAAAGAAGACCAAGACAAAAACTCAAAAGAAAACATTATGAAAACAGCTACAAACAAAGCTTAAAAGAAAAATGCTACCTGGACTCAAAGTTAGAAAGATACTAAAAAACAAAGAAAGAGGAGAATAGCAGGAGAAATTTTTTTAAAAGAAATGAGAGTAATGTATGAAAATTATGAAAAGAGAATGAACAGGTTGGTTTAAAAAGGCATAAAAATACTAAAGAAAATAAAGAATTGGTCTAATGATAAAAGAGGCAAAAAATTCACTGGAAAAAAGAACCTCTACATAAGCATAAAAGGTCAAATGGAAAATAAGGTACAAAAATTCATTACATAAATAATATTCATTAAAAGGAGAATTGGTTAAATAGTAAAAGAAGTACAATAGCTCATGAAAGAAAATAATCTCTTAAAAATTAGAATTGGGCAAATGGAGCCAATAAGCCTATGAGACTTCAAGAAACAATAAAACAGAGGACAGCTATGTGGGTTGGTAGATTGAGAACCAGACCTAAGGATGGGAGGTCCTGGAGGATAGGCTCAGAAAAACATGACAAGATCTATATGTACTCAAGTAAAGTAAAATGAGAAGACTCAGAATATCATTGTATACAATAAAGGACTAGGCAGTTGAGAATCCGAAACGTCCCATATTGAGGCCTAGTTCTTTATCCACTGAGTTTCTACCTAGCTGCCCCTGTGTGCCCTAAATTTTAAATTAGAATTACATTTCAATAAACTTCTGGGCAATTCAGGTAAAATGCACATAATAAATTTCAGGACTTTTTAATACTGTGTCCTATTAAGGAAACTTTTATTAAATATTTTTGCTGCATTTCTACCATTATGGAAGAAAAGGGATACATCACTTTTTTTCAGAAAAGCACTTTTAAAAAGTAAAAATATGTTCAAATGATTTACTCCTATCTTCATTAATCCCTTTCAAATTTCAAAGCTCACCATGGAAGAAGATCATGCAGCATCTTTTAAGAAGATTTGTGTCTTGATCAATCAAACCATAAGCACATATTAATCCACTATTATGTGCCAAGTCTCATGCTGGGGATGCAAAGACAGAAATGGAATTCATGATGAGCATAATTCATAGATGAACATAATTCAGTGATGCTCTTAGTCCTCTTTTCCATTTGGTCAAGATTTTGTTTGACCATTTCTTTGTTGGCAGAATGGATGAAGCATCTTTTAAGCCTTATTATGTGTAAAACACTATTTTAAGCACTGGGGATAGATGTAAAAAATTAAAACACTTCCCATTCTCAATGAACTCACAATCTAGTTAGGGAGAATATATACATATTATATGAGAATGCACACATTCTCATATAATATGTATATATTCTATATATAATATAGGAGAATATATATATGGAAAGTATCTGCTTAAGTCCTCTTCATTAAGGTCATTTCTACTGATGAAATCAAATCATTTTTTACTGTTGAACAATTTGACAATGCTAAGGACTTTGGTGGCAATAACTTTCTTTACTACATCTCTAGTAGCTGTGGAACACTTTCAAGAGCTGTGACCAGTGTTATGAGTAAGATTAGATTAGCTGGTTATTAGGTATTTATTATGTATTGATTAGGAAGTACCTAGCAGGAAGGAGCTGGAGCTGGGAATTCCAGGTTGGAATGAAGGAGGAGGAAGTCTGTCTGTGCCCTGTGTGTGGACTCCATTAGTGGTGGGCAAAACTGTTGCCAGCCTGGGAGACCTCAGAGCAAAGGACACCCTGCTTCCTGTTTTCCCCTGGGATCCTGTGTGGTGTGGCATCTAGGAAAAGGACAAGATCTACAGAGCCAAGAGAAGAGGACAGCGCTTCAAGCAAAACCCTTTCTACTTGGTTCCTGAGACAACTTTAGCTCCTGGCATCCAGAGATCATCAGTGGATTGCAGTGAGAATCCCAAAGCCACAAAGCCCCAGCTGTACTCAAGCCTGGCAGGTTCCAGGTTTGAGGCAGAAACCCAGAGACTCCATTTACAGCTCCTTGGGCCCTGTTAGTTTAGATCACTTAAATTAGTGTAGTAGAATAAGTCCTTCCCTGTCCCTGTCGGTTTTGTTATTAGGTGTTAAGGTTTTAGAGTAGTCATTCCTATCCCTCCTTTAGTTGTTTCTAATTAAAACCCAGTTTCATCCTGTTACCTTGTCAGTTGAATTCAAGGCCTCTGGCCAGAGTGACAGTTGACTGTTGTTTGTCAGTTGGGAGTGGCTTAGCTGTACAAGACTTCAATGTTCAGTTTTAGTCTCTCTTAAATCCCAGAGTGTGATCCCACAAATCCCTTAGTTAATTTTTAATATCCCTGGTGACCCCATTACTTATATTTTCCTACACCAGGCTGAATGTCCACAGGGTCATGGGAGTGGGCTCTGAGATGGAAGTGTTTATTCCCAAAACTCTTGGGTGCAAGATCCTGTGCTTTCTCTATCAGGTTTTTAGGGAAGATGGTGGTCAAGGTGTTGGTGGTGGTCTTTATTGCCTAGCACATCCTGCCACCTATTTCTCCCTCAGATTGCCTTCACCCATGTTGACTTGCCTACCCAATGCATGGCAATTGATTGGTAGTTAGTGAAGATGGCTGGCACCAAAGAGAAGGTGGAAAAGAATGAAAAAGAAAGGGAAGAAAGAAAAAAAGGAAGAGGAGGAAGTAAAGGGAACAATGGAGAAGTGCTTTAAAGTCTACAAAATTCTTTACATGTAATATATTATTTAATTCTTACAACAACCTCATGCCTAAGGAACTTCTCTAAAGACATAAGGAGAAGATAACTTGAAGAAGAAATGGATGACTGGTTTTTGGTCCAGACCTTCTGGCTTCTGTCTGCCTTCCCAATCTCATTTTCTGTTATTGCCTTTACACATTCTCCAGTACACCTAATTGGAATTTCTGGCCATTTGCTCCACATTCTCTATCTGATTTTCTATTATTGTCCTTCACGTATTTTCTATTCTATCCAACTGGAATTGTTGACCATTTGCTCTACATAATCTTTCACCTCTTGTTTCCATGATCAAGGACTACCCTATATCTAACAAGTCTTTCCTTCTTCCCTCCACCATTTGGCATCTCTAGCTTCCTTCAAAGCTCAGCTCAAATGCACCCTCCCCAATGGACCTTTTCTGACCCTGTCTAGAAGAACCACACAATCTCTAAAAGGAGTTTGCATGTATTTATCACTAAACATGTTATATCCTCTAGAACTGAAACTCATTGAATTCAGAAGTGGTTTTGGTTTTATATTTTTATAACCAGCACCTAATAAAGTGTTTCACATTTCATAGGGAGCTGATAAAATATTTGTACAATTGAACTGAATTGAAAGTTAAAGCTAAAAAGGACGCTAGAGATAACAATAACAACAATTCACATTTATAAAGGGATTTAATGTCTCTAAATGGCGTTTCTCATAACAGCCTTGTTAAACAAGTCAGAATAGGGTCTATTACCCTTGGTTAATAGAAGGATTGGACCACAAGGGCTCAGGGGTTTGTCCTTCTGGGGGGATGATATACAGACTATGCCTGGTTCAAATCTAACATTTTATGGTGTATGTAGTAAGTCATCATTCCTTCTAGCTTTATCCATCCAGATGACTTTCTATATCCCAGCAGAAATAATCATTACTATTACAATAGCTAACATTTAGTGTTATAGCTAATAATAATAAAAGCTAGTCTCATGCTTACTATTATGTCAGGCCCTGGATTAAACACTTTACAACAACCTTAGTTTGTAAGTGCCCAATTTATTGATAAGGAAACAGGCAAACTGAGGTCAAGCAATTTGCTCAGGGTCACACAGATAGGGTCCGAGACCAGATTTGGACTCGTGTCTTTCTGACTCTAGGCTCAGTGTTCTATCCACTGAGTCACCAACCTGCCAGCTCCTCAAGGTCTCATGGATAGAAGTGGGCTGGCAGAGCATGTTGGATTAGAACCAGGCACAAGAAGACTAACTGAACATACTCTGTACAAAACAAATAGGATAAATAGGATTCAAAGAAAGGTCTTCTGAGAAGTGGGACTTTGCTCTTTCCCATATGCTATGTCAACTCTCTGCTTCCACTGTCAATAAACTAACTTCAAAAAAGTCCCTTCTCCTCTCTGGGCCAAGTTTCCTCATTTATTGAACAAGAGAGCTAGACTAAAGCATCTCTAACACCCCTTCTTCTCAAAAATGCTATCATTCCATGCAACGGTGGGTCATTCTGCTGATTCCAGTGTGTTGAATCCGGGTTTCACTCACTCCTTTTTGGATATCCCACACCAGAACTTCCAATTTTTTTAATTTTTAAAATTTTTTTTGAATTTTGAATTTTTCGAAATATTTGAATTTGAAAAAAATTTTGAAACAAAAGACTGATATTTGGAGGATTGAAATTCATATGCTGTCTCTGTTACTTATTGCCTATGTGGTCATCACAAAATCATTCAATCCTCCTAAGCCTCAGTTTGCTCATCCATAAAATGGAAGGAGTAGATTAGATGAAGCATAAAGCCTGTTCTGATTCAAAAATCTGTTAAACCCTCTATAATTTTGTAGTGCTAAAATCACATAATTCGGCATTCAATCAGCCTAGCATCCTAGAACTCTAGAGCTTAGAGTTTGTACTCAAGCAGTCTCCCCTTCCTCCCATAGAGTAGCATCATAGAGTGCACAGTGAGTTAGCATTACCTAATGTATTGAGCAGCAGAATAAAGGTTGCTAATCCCTACTCTTCAAAGTGTTCTAAATGTCTATGATTCCTTTGAGGAAAGCATCCTTTCTTTAGGCAAATCACAATCCTTTGGTGTTCAATATTCATTCAGTCCATCAATAAGCATTCATGAAGGATCTACTATCTTTCTAGGAAGTGTGCTAGAGATAAAAGGACAAAAACCAAACTCTCCCTGCCCTCATGTTGTTTACATTGAATGCAGGTTTTGGAGGACAGCCTGGACACCGAAAAGCAAATACATGATATATGGTGAGAAGGTACAAAGCCAATTTATGGGATGATGTCACTAGCAACTGAGAGGACCAGGATGGGTCTCCTGTAGGTGGAAACAGTTGAAGTTGGACTGGAAGCACTTTATAAAATTGAAATAAGGAGGGAGTCCATTCCAAGCATGGAGGGACAACTCTGGAAAAGTCACTGAGGAAGGAGTTGAAATGCCATATTTGAGGAAACACTAATAGGAGTTGGTTGAAACTCATGCGATAGTATGATCTGTAATAAGCCTGAGAAGGTAGCCTGTAGTCAGATTGTGAAGGATCTTAAAGCCCAATCCAGGAACATTTAATTCTACACACATGAGGGAGTCATTAGAGTGCTTTGAGCAGGGGAATGAACCAGACAGAATTTTGCTTTTAATATGAGCTTAGCAGCTGGAAAAATGCATTGAAGAGGAGAGAGACCGGAGGCATGGAGGAGGCAGGTGATGAGGACCAAAACTTGAGTAGGGGCTCTGCGTGTCAGAGAAGGGCAGGGATATTAAACATATTGTGGGGACAGAACCCAGAAGATTTGGCCACTGACTGAATATTAACAGACTGAAAGGAGGCAAAGAGTTGGGAATGACTCAGGTTTTAAGCCTGAGTGATTGCAAGTCATGGTGCCCTCAACAGAAAAAGGAAAGTCAATTACCAGGCAATCTGCTTCTTGTGATGTGATTAAACATTCAAGTGCTTTTATTCCCTAGAAGATGACGTGGATCCTCTACAGGCAATTCTGCACAAACAGATACTGAAAAATTAGAGGATTGTTTAATTTATTTAAATCACGACTCACAAATGGTCATTCTGAATGACATCTGTGAGGAGGGCACTATGACCCACCATGACATGGTAACTGCCAGGACACAAGTGGCCAACTCAATCACTCATCCACATTCCATTCTCCCTTGTCATACCCTCTGCAAATCCAAGTAGCGAGAGAGAAAATCCAATTTCTTTCTTCAAATGAAAGGCTTTTCTCTCTACTACCTGTAGAGTGAAAAGCCTATCCAGTATCAAAGAATCATGGATTTAGAGCGAGAAGGGACCCCAAAGGTCATTATATTCACCCCCCCCCTCAACTACAGATGAGGAAACTAAAGGGAAGGGAGTGATAAACATTTACATAACACCTACTACATGCCACACAATAGGCTAAGCAGTTCATAAACATTCCCAAACCTCCAAACAACCTTGTGAAATAAGTGCTATTATTAACCCCATTTTACAGTTGAGGAAACCAAGGCTCACCTAAGGTCAAACAGCTAGTAAGTATTAGAGAGCAGATTTGAATTCAGGTCTTCTTGACTCCTAGTTCCGTACCCTATCCACTGTACCAACGAGTTGTCTACTAAATTGGAACCTAGAAGAGTTAGATGACTCACCTAGGGTCACCAAAATAGAAGGTGACTGATAGGATTTAAACTTTTGTCTTCATGCTCTACTCAAGCAACATAAAAGGTCCCCCCACTGAAACCCTGAACGCCACCTCCACCTTAAAACACCATGTGTTGATCCATATTGTGTTATTAAACTTGGTAGCCTTCTTTGAAATAGGAAATATTATATAAGATTTCCTCCAGTTCAGTTGTTTCAACGAACATTTATTAAGTGTCTACTGAATGCACAGTACTGTACTGAGACCTGGGAGACATATACAGAACCCTACCTTCTTTGATAGGGTTCACACAGTTTAGCAGAAGAATAATTCACTAAGAGATGCTTACATCACAAGGCCATCAGTAGAGTGCAAGCTAAAACTAGGGCTAGTGCCATTGGAGTTTTGCTCTAGGAGACTGAGCTAGAAGGGGACAGAATTTAGAAGATACAGATGGCATTAGCAATCTTACAACAAAGAAGCAATCAAGTTAAAAACCTCCTTGACTGTAATAGCCAAATGGAAACTATTTAACTAATGATCAGCTATAAAAGTTAATTATTAACTAGTAGATATAATTTAAAAGGGAGATTCTAGATAGAGGACTGAGATGAGCTCTTCTCCTGCCCCATCCTATCTAACCAACTGCCTTACAATGGTGTCCCTAGATCTGTGTCTCCCCATTATAGGGGTATATTCTTTTTTGAAAAATGAAGCCATGTTCCCCAACTTATGCTGGGCATGCTCCTTGTTCTAGTTCATTCCTAGTAAGGCTCTGGTGATGAGCAGGTCCAATCAATCAATCAATTATTATGAGCTCACTAAAGGGGGAAAGTAGGTGAAATGAAAGCCAGACTTGAAATGGGGGGCCCTGGGTGCAAATTGACCTCAGATATTTCCGGACTGTGTGACCCTGGTCAAGTCACATAACTCCCATTACCACTCTCCTGCCTTGAAACCAATGCACGGTATTGATTCTAAGACAGAAGGTATGCTTTTAAAAAAAGAAACTCACTATAATGGGAAATTAATAAATGTTTGTTGATTGACTGATTACTAGGTACTATGCTAGGACCCCGGATGGGATACGGGAAGGGGTAGAACAAAATATGAAACAATCTCTGCTCTCAAAGAGCTTACAATTGAGGAAATTTCCCCTCCTTTCCCTTCTACATTGAGGACTCATTATCATTCCAAACCCTCACCAGTAGAATCTTGGCACCAAAAAAATATTCCCAGAACAATTCCTACTAAGCATTCCTTTCATGGCTGGCTGACATGGCTGAATGTCTGGTAATCCTTTTTCATATTAAAATAAATGTCTGTCCTAACCTTCAAAGGATTGATATTGAGTTTTGAATTACATATCAAGTGGAAAAAATTTTAATGGATAAATGTTAAAATCATTAAAGTCTTTTTGCACAGCAAATAAAAAGTGAATGACTCATCTCTGGGCAGTTATCAAATGTGTCTTTTTCCATATTTCTTCTCCCTCAACCAGTATGCATAAATCTTTTCTGTCTACCTGCTTGTCATCCTCCTGTCAAAAGACTTCTCACATCATATTCTTCTTACCTCTCTCCAAACATCCCACTTTAAAATTTTATCACAAGATTTTTTTCTAGGTTTTTCTAGGTTACAGCACAAAGCAGATAATGTAAGAAGTTCCTATTTTTAAAAAGTCAGTCTTAATGGGGGTGGGAGGATAAGGTGGGGAAGGGAGGAAATAACAGAGCATCCAGAAACTCTTTTCTGAACTGAATCTATAATCGTTTTCCAAAAATTCCTCCTCTAAGTAGCAAAGCTTGATAGACATTCTGTCTCATTAAAGTGAATATGGCACAGCTATAGAAACAGATAGGACAAAATGATAGATATGGGGCTTTTTTTAAGTTCCAAATCCTTTGCCTGAGGCTCATCTCTCCTCCTGTGAACTAATGTTCAAGTTCTTCAGAGGTGAAAAGTCCATTTATTGGGCCGAACCCCAGAATATGCAGTCATGGCTACTTGGATTCCATTTATTCTGAAGCCCCGTTGCTTTCCATTTCATTCCTTCCACAAACATTTGCATCTAAAGAATTAAAAAATTAAATTATCTAAAAATTATTTTATAATAAATAAATATTTCTATACTATTTATAATAATTTATATTTATAATAAAGAAAATAAAATATAAAAACAATAAAATAAATATAATAAAAATTAAACTATCTAAAAAATATCTAAAGAATTAAAGCTGAGGGTCAAGTGGAGCACGTTGGATAGGCATATAAGTGTGAATAAGCTACAAAACATGATGGTTTCAATACTGAATAAGAGGAGAGACACCAGGATGTCATCATAGAGATGGAAAAATTAACCCTTTCCTCATACCCCCAGGAGCTAGTGCTCCCCTGCTCCATGATGGCATTATTACAAGTTTAGTTTTTAGACATCTTGCATTTATTTCATATGTTGAAGATGTGTGTGTGTGTGTGTGTGTGTGTGTGTGTCTGTGTGTGTGGATAGAGCACTGGACCTAAAGTTAGGAAGACCTTAGTTCAAATACAACCCCTAACACTTACTAGCTTTTTGACCCTGGACAAGTCACTTAACTTCTATTTGCCTTAATCTACTGGAGAAAATAATGTCAAATTACTCTATTATCTCTACCAAGAAAACCCCATGGTGGGCATAGACCCTATCTGAATAACAAGAAGAGGTAGTGGGAAACAATGGATAGAGAGCTGGTGGCTTCCAAGCCAGGAAGACCTAGATTGGAGCATCCTGCTTGTGATGTGTATGATCTTCATGAACCTGTGCCAATCGCTTAACTCCTCGGTGCTCTAGTCAACCCTCTAATACCTTGCTGGTAAACCTATAGCATGTGTGCCAGAGGGAGCTGCTCCCCTCCCCCTGTCCACATGCCCCTAAGTATATTTCTCTCATCCCCAGCCCCTCTGCCCAGCAGCCCAATGGGAGCACTTTCTCCCTCCCCTGACTGGGGTGAGGTGGGGGTTGGAGGGCTCACATGCATTATGAGGGTTGCAGCTTGGGCACTCGGTCTCTAAAAGATTCACCATCACATCTCTAAGAGGTGGCAGAGGAGGTCTGTATTGGCAAAGGGTTTTTTCATATTAGGTGAATGAAATCACAGATTAACTCACTCTTCCTAAATTATATGAATATATATCTTCTTCTATTCACAATGTAAACCCCTTTAGGATAGAGACTATTTAGTTTTGAGTTTTGTATTTCCAACTGATTGAATGGAAAAGATGGATTTGTTACCTGGAACAAAAGAATGCCAAAGGACAATTGTTCTGGGGTTCTATCCTAGATCTGCCACTTACAACATGGGTGACTTCCCATTCCTAGGCCTCAGTTTCCCTGAATTCAAAATGAAGGGGTTGTTCTAAGTAGCATCTAAAGTCTTTTCTAGTTTTCAATCTATGATTAATATGAAGAGCTTTAATAAGACTACAGAATATTAGTTGGACCTATCTGCGGAGGACTTTCCCAAGGATGCTGATGAATTGTCTTGGTTAATCAGGAATGGATATGTTGCCATCTCTATCACTGGGGGAAATACTATATGAATGATATGTCAAAATCAACTACTATAGAAGGATGTACAAAGCGATGCTGGGCATATACACAGACAAAATTGAAAACATATCCTGCTCTCAAGTGGTTTCTATTCTACAGGGCAATACTTACTTTGAATTAATTTATCTGATTTGTCATAGATTACAGTGTGATCTAAACAATTGGTCTGCACATTTTGTGTACAAAATGAGAGTCATTAGTTGTAATTCTGAGGGATCCTATAGTTCTCCCCAGGCAGGAAGACATGAACTGGAGTAGTGGAGTTATATATAAAAGTAATGTCTCAGCTAATAGATATGGGACAGGCTTCTCAGAGCTCCAGACCTGGAATCCAAAGACAATCCTATCTAACCAGGCTCACCTACAATAGTAGCAGGACAATGACTGAAGCTCACACCATCAAATAATCCCTTTTTCTCCATATAGGAGGCTTCTCTCTCCTCATATTTTATTAACACTTCATCAGAGCACTTATTCCTACAAATTGTCTAGCTTTCCTTCTCTCTCTGCCCTTCTTCAAGCCAAATGCTAAGCAGAAAGAGAGATTCATTTGGACTAAATAAAAAAAAAATTATCCATTTTCTCAGACCCATGTCACAAATTAACTGTGGACGAAAATATTGCTTTGACCTATTGGGCTAATGGACTAATGTCTAAAAGGCCAGGAGATGAGTCCATTTGTGGCATCGCTCTATTTTATGGTCTGAATAAGTCAAAAGGTGGTTCTGGTTGTAGAGCAGCTCAGCCAATACCATCAAACAGTTAAAAAGCTCATTAAAAATATAATTAACTTCTTGCTCTTAAAAAGTCTAAAACAGAGATGTGGGAGGAAGGATTTCCTGTCTGACAGGATTGTTGATGCCCTCCTTAAAGCCCCATGTTCCCTGGATGGAGGTAATCTTGTCTAAGTGGCAGAAGACTCTGAGTCTTAAACCAGTGTCTGGGTAGCACAGAGCACAGGTCAAGGGAAAGTGGTAGGCTCAATTTACAATGTCTGGTAGACAGTAGGTGCTAAATAAATGCTTTGTTGCTTGGTTGTTTGTTTGATTGATTGATTTCTAGACCTATGGGCTTTTGAATTGCTTAATTATTTTAATGATTTTTCTCATCTATAACTAGAGAACTATGAGAGCTGTTTATACACCCTTTACATATCAGGAAGACCAAGCTAGACTTGATGCAAGGAAAAAATTCTCAACACTGAGCTCTTCAAAAATGAAACAGATTGATTGGGAATGGGTGGGCTCCTCTTCACTGGAAGTCTACAAATATGGCTAACATGGGCATTTGTTTTGCTGGAATATGCAGATATATTCTCCTATATTTTTTCATTTGTTCAAAGTAGGGGAGGTGAGGCAGAGGTAGGGACAGATAGATTAATAAAAAAACATACTTGGTGCTTGAAAAAATTGCTATCTTTTTTAAAAGAAGCCTGCAAAGAGAACAGTTAGGGAAGTTATAAGAATTTCTATACATGTCTAGGTTCAAATAGCCTCTGAAGTTGCTTAATAAAAGCTTGGCTGTGGATTGATTGCTTCTTTGACACATATAGGATGCATATGATTATACAATTATACAATTATACAATGCCAAAGAGAGGGACTATAAGAGAGGTGTAAAACATTCTATGTGAATATATCTCCCTACCTGGAAAATTAACACTTGAGAAAGAAACTTGCTTCTCAGATTTCCTAATTCATATAACCCCTGGCAAATTACTTAATTTCCCTGGACCTCAGTTTCCTGAACTGTAAAATATAACCTTTCTGTCACTACCTTCCTGGCAAAGTTTTGGGAGACAAAGTGTTTTGTAAGTACTAAATCACCACATAGGATGTCTGAAAGGACATGGGCAATTTTAATCTATGATAATAATGAATTTAATAATGAATAATAATAATGAATAATCCATTAGACTGTGAGCTCCTCAAGGACAGGGACTGACTGTTTTTTGCCTCTTTCTGTTCCCCCAGTGCTTAGTACAAAGCCTGGCATGTAGGAAGCCCTTAAGAAATATTTTTTATTGATTGATAATAACTTTAAATGTTCAAGCTTTAATAGCAAAACTATACAAACACTTTTGGGGCACTCTGTGTAAAGGTCAGCTATTATTTCCTCTAACTGCAAATTATAAGTCAACAGTGTGATAGAGAAGCTCCAAAAGGTAATGTGGTCTTAAGCTAAATCGAGGAGGATTAGTTTCTAGCACTTCTCTGACTGAAATACTCTCCCTTCGTACATTTACTTCTCAGCAAACTCAGCTCACGTGGTACCTATTTCACATAGTCCTTCTTCGTCTGCCCCTTTCCATATCCCCCAATTTCTTTGTGCCTTCCTTTTTAAAAATTAGCTTGTAAGTATTTTGAATATATCTATATATGTACATGGTATCTCCCCAATAGAAGGGAAGACCCTTGGCAGTTGATGGTGTATTTCTATGCCTTATTAAGTGTTCAAGGGCAGCTAAGTGGCTTAGTGGATTGAGAACCATGTCTAGAGATGGGAGGTCCTGGGTTCAAATCCTACCTCAGACATTTCCTAGCTGTATGACCCTAAGCAAATCACTTAACCTCCACTCCCTATTTCTTACCTCTCTTCTACCTTGAAACCAATAAACAATATGGATTCTAGGAAGAAATTAAGAGGTTTTAAAAAGAGTTCAGTTAATTCTTTATATGTTACAAAGTGCTTGGGGTAGTGCCTGACATATAGTGAGCATTATATAAATATTATTATTATTGTGATTATTATACAATGACAAAGAAAGGGACTCCAAGAGAGGTGTAAAACATAATTCTCTGTGAGCATACCTCCCTGCTTCCTCTCTCTTCATGTAGACCCACACAAGGATTTTATGGATGTCCAAATGTCCATCGGATCCAATAGCTTTAATCCATGTGACTCAGAGATTTTGATGTTTCCTGCAAACACCCCTATCTTTCTACTGATACTAATCAAGGAAAAGTTGTGAATTTCAGACTGAGCCAGATCAGAATATTTTCAAGACAGTGTGACAATATTGAGTTGGCAAGCAACTATGATTAGGCAAATTATTTAATTCATGTTTCCTAGCACTCATCACAAGTGGTCCTTCTTTCTTCTACTCTCTCCCTCTCTTTACAACACTTCAGAGTTCCTTCAGTCTATACTTGCTTTTTGATTTGCCAAATGCTAGTTGAATTCATGTAAGGTGATATATCCCCCTTTCCTACCCCACCTCACCCATTAACATCCTTCTTACTTGACAACTTGTCAGGGATGTCAAAAAGAGAATTTTTGTTCAGGTTTAAGTTGGCCCAGCTAGCCTTTGAGGGCTTTTCCAGCTCAGAGATTCCTATTTAGCAATTCAATGTAAATGTATGACATGTAACATATCCACTATAGGAGAACAGAGCTAAGCCATGCCCCAGACAAGGCTGCCTACTTACAGATAACTTGAGATTCTGATCTTGGGAATCCCTTGCCCATCAATTGTGACTTTTTCTTATACTTCACTAATGAGACACAAATAGCTTCCTAATTAACCAAAATATATTCTGGCTTCCAATAAATATTTCAAAAATAGTGCCTAAGAGCTGACTTCTGCCAACTTGTTTCCCCCAATTCTGAGAGGCTAGTGGGCATATATGATCCTACCAGATAGCTCAGCTTTAACTGCCAATACTATGCTATTATATATTTTCCTGTAGTTGTCTCACAGCTGAAAGATATACCAACACCTCAGACAAAATTAAGGACTTGGGTGTAACCCAATGCTGCCTGAGATATTTTAGTTATAGGCAGCTGTAGCCAACTAGATGAGACAAAATGAGTGGTTAGGAATGCATATTAATGCAGCAGAAGTTTAAGAAAAGATTCAATAAAATATTTACTGGATGCCATCAGATTTCCCTTATCCAAATGCCTATACCTGTGATGAAATTTTAATTCCAGACTGGCTTTGCCCTTCCAACAGTCATTTTGGAAGCTATTTTCTCTTTTTTTTGGGGGGTGCTCCCTCCTCTTTCTTAGTTGGCAAGCAGAATGGAAATAGTTTAATATTAGCCTAAGAATTGCATTTGGAAGGTAATGAAAATATCAAAACCTTACACAGTTCATAGAAAATCTCATAGTTTATACTACCTCATGCTGTTCATTATTTTGACAAAAATCCAAGGAGTGGTTTGTGATGATGTCAGCCAAGGCCATAAAAATGTTTAATCAGTCTATTTATGGTTTTAATTTGGGGTTTTGATTATGTATAAGTGTACTCTTATGACAATGACCAATTTAGAAGTGTTTTTGCATGACAACAAAAATAAAAGTTTTAAAAAAGAAACATGTTTACATTCATATAGAAAGCAATATGGTGCCAATAAATGCCACTAGAAGGAGGAGGAGGAGGAGGAGGAGGAGGAGGAGGAGGAGGAGGAGGAGGAGGAGGAGGAGGAGGAGGAG